>NW_027584494.1:0-2011 GCF_028453695.1 Augochlora pura
TTCTGTTACAGCACAGGCTAGGATCAAGGAATTTATTCGATCGTTTCCTCTAGGGTAACTAGATTTTTGGATTGACGATAGTTAATATAAACAACATTGTGATTGAACTATGTTCTAGTTTGGTTTAACAGAGACCTGGATTACGAATTCCGATGGAATCTAATTATTTAGTATTTTATCATGCCAAGGCACTGAGATACTAAGCTATTAAAATATTAAATATTAAAAAATACTTAACACAAAAATATGAAACTACTAAACGAATAGAATAGCAAATGTACTAAATTACTAAATACAATGACGATGATATAGGCTAAGCTTTCCCAGCTTCATTTCAACGATCCATTTCATCGCGAATACCATCAAACAAATCACGTTACATCGTGCCGGTTTAACAAGATTAATCCCCGTTCCGCCCCGCTATTAATAAACCAATCGATGAACCAGCAAAGAACAATGCTCCCAGCCAGATTCGATCATCCGCAACACTCGCGCGGACTAAAATCGTTTCGCGTCTCTCGCAATCTCCGACCTGAAAGAACGAAGTTCAAAGGCAGCTATCGGCGAGCCGCGTCAGCGATTCGCAGGAGAGGGTAAACATTTTTTAACCCTTTTAGCATCGAGCGACGTTATGTCGTCGTTTGTAGTACGATTTGGAGGCGTTTGATTTGATTTTTCGACGAGATTTGAAATTTTGTTTGGAGATCAAGGTGGGCTTGTTATAAAGCGCGATCTTTCAGCTTTAATTTCAGCTATTAGAGAGTCCAAAATTCTGATTGGAAGATATTCTAAAATTTATTCGAAGCAACCCCTAAAAACCAAGCATTTTAATTGGAGCTGTCAATTACGATTTTTTAATTTTCTGTCGAGATTTGGAATTTTCTGTCGAGATTTAGAATTTTCTTTTGAGATTTGGAATTTTCTTTTGAGATTTGGAATTTTCTTTTGAGATTTGGAATTTTCTTTTGAGATCAAGGTGTACTTATCAAAGGGTTAAACAAGGCCTTGTTTTTCCGGGCGATAAGAATATTCCACGTAAGTGCCGAAGGGAAAGGGCGGGATAAGAGCGGAGAAAGAGCAAAGGAAGAGCGGAGAAAGAGCGAAGCAGGAGCGGAGAAAGAGCGAAGGAAGGATCGCGCGCGTCGTCGGAAGCGCCAGTACAAAGGGTCGCAGGGTCCGCGGACGCGGTGGGCGCATTACTCAGGTGTATCGCAGAGAGGCGACCGAGCGAAGGTGCTAAAGCTATCGGGGGATTCGCCGGTGGCCCCGGTTCCTCCCGTTTTATTGCCGCGCGCGCGCGGCGTCCACGGGCGCCGAGGAATTACGGGGGCGGGCGTCCGTATCTCCGCGAGCGTGTGTTGCCCGCCGTAAAAAGTTTTAACTCGCGAGGGCTCGCGATGCGATGGGAACCGGTGCGGAACGGCGAGGAGGAGCGAGAAGGAGCGAGGAGGTAAAAGAGACCGGCGAGAGAAACAGAAATAAAAGCGAATAAAAAGGGTCGTGGCAGAGGGAGGAGAAGAGAAAACAAAGCGAACGGGGAAAGAGAGAAGAGGAGGAAGGGTAGGAAAAACGGCGGGAAAAAATGGGGGAGGAAAAAGAATCGGAGGAACGACACGGCGGGACGGCGGGCGTGAATCCAGAGGAGAGGGATCCGTTCGCCGGCCCCCGTCCCCTTTATCTTTCGAGGGCGGATTCGCCCCCGTCCGTGTGCAGGAAGCGCGCAGGAATTTCCTGTTCGGGTATGGTAGCTCGTCCCACGGACAAAATAGACGTCAACGCAGTCTGGTTGCTGAGTTATGCGAACTTGGCGGGATTCGTTTAGCGAAGGAGAACGACGAGACGACGACGACGACAACGACAGCGGCCCGCCCGACTCCGACTCCGACGCCGGCGCTATCAATGGCCCGTAACTCCCAGGGAAAACCCCGTAGTTCCCGCCGTCCCTGCCGCCGCCTCCCTCCCCTCCTCCTCCCCCCGCTCCGCCTCCGAATCCAATATCACCGTGTATCGT
>NW_027584495.1:0-2010 GCF_028453695.1 Augochlora pura
GATCTCCGTCGTTTACGATCGTTCTCGCCGTCGGGGCGAGTGCCCATTCCACGAGCTATGCAATTACCTTGGTTTTGTCTTGCGACTTACTGCAGGGAGAATCATTGCGAAATCGAGCGGCGGCGGCGGAACAAGATGACCGCCTACATCACCGAACTATCGGACATGGTGCCGACGTGTTCAAACCTGGCGCGGAAACCGGACAAATTGACTATACTCAGGATGGCGGTCGCCCATATGAAGACCCTCAGAGGTGAGTACCTTCGCTGCTACCTTCCTATTATCCGCGATTGAGTCATTCGGTAACGCCAATCGCACCTATCTCCCCGCATCTTTACGATCAATTTTCTTCCTTCGTCTCGGGTCTACCTTCCTCGGAAATGAAAACAGAAATGCATTGGCGGGATGAAAGTAACCGGAATTTGGGGATTTCGGGATTTACGACCGAGCCATTGCAGGGTTCTTATTGTACTGGTTCGCCGTGTCCTTAAGTTTTATACTGCCATTTTTCCACCAAAGGTATCTCTTTTCCTGGGATATTTGTTCTAGGTTGGTGGATATGAAATGTCGGCTTTATAAGTGAATATATAAAATTGTATATCTTTTTCTGAAGGTTGTTTATTTAATCAAAATGTGCCTCATTTGTTTTAATAGGCTTCTGTCAATGAAATTTTAATTCGTAGATGTCCGTTTTAAAGAAATTCTGATCTTTGGAATGAATAAACTCTGATATGGAATTATTCAAATTACCTTACTTTTCATACCGTTCAACTCGTAAAAATTGTGTATATGTCGTATAAAACAATTTCGAAATTAAATGAACTAAAATATAAAATTTTGCAGCACTCAGTTTATTCGTCGGATCATTTCATTATTTATACATTTCTCATTATTTTCAACATTTAGAACAGTTTTTATGAACCAAGTATGAAAATGAATCTTCTCAGTATATTCTTTGTATTTCATTTATGGTGAAACAACTTTGCTGTGTTAATTTTCAAAGCAAGGTTTAATTAAATCAAAGGAAAAATCACTTAATTCAGTACGTCACGCATAATAAATATTGTCTGATGCAATTATTATAAAAATATAAAACTGTTAATAGGTTTAATTACCATACAATAGCAGAAAGCGAATAATATAGAAAACCCTTTTACAAAATATTATTCAACAGCCGATGTCAGGGAAATATTTACCGCCAAATGACCGGTTGTTAAAATGTTAAAAACTTCCGGGTACTTTTTTACGCAACGCGTTAAAGATATCGTGAAACGCTTCATTCTTTCAGCTTGCAACCTTGTCGCCATTTCTGTAGCTTCACCGAAGCCATAATTGTTGCGAAAAATACAAAGCACTCTCATCAACGAGATTATCGTCGATGTCCTAATTTCCGGTGATTCCTAATTCGAAGGACTTCATGATCCAAGGACTTCATGATTCAAGAATAGAATTTCCGATCGTCCTGCACTTTAATTTCGCAGCTCGCGATTCCCGGTATAATATTCGAAGTCGCACATCGATGGTCGCGCGGGATCGAACCCGCACGCCGGGGCGTAATTCAATCGTCGCCGTCAAAACTCGAAGATCGCGTTGCCGAAGTTATTTAGCTGCCCGTGCCGGATAACTCAAACATCAAGGGGACGTAATCGTCACGTCCGTCGGTCGACTACTTTGCTGGCTACCTTATCGGGGGGAGGCCCACTTACGCCGCCGTTCAAATTGTACTTTCCTCGCGCAAATGTCGGCGCAAATTCGAAACCTTGATTAGCGAGCTCCTACGGGCGCCGGGCTCCGGTAGACACAACCGTGAGGACGTTGACCGTGGGTCCTCGTGCCGAACATAATCCCACGTGTGTCATTCGCCCGATCTACGAGAACGCGAGTCGAAAACTATCTACGGTAGAGCACCGTTTTTATGAATTTTCTTGCAGACGGACAATCGGTGCGTATCATCTGGCAGATTCGAATAACAAATAACTCTTTGTTCTAATAATCAGAGTTTGCGTTTAA
>NW_027584496.1:0-2010 GCF_028453695.1 Augochlora pura
TATGACAATCGACACAGTCTGTGTGTCGATTGTCATAGCAACGGACACTAGGTTTTAAAGAAATTTGAGATGCTATATCATACATACGTGGATTACAACTTTTGGATTACAACATTTACAACTGCATTCGCCCAGAATTCCAACCTCACCGTGGCAGTGCTGCACTTCAGTCAGTGCCGACGGTCTCCGCAGGTGAATCCGCCTTGGTACCCGTGGTTTCCAGGTGGATGTAGCTCGAGGGCGAGGCACGATCTTCACCGTGGACGTGCTCCTGGCGAGTCACCGACGACGGTATCCTTGAAGATGGTGCGGGATGTGTCGACGGAGGTATCCCTATGGCCTTCTCGACGTCCCCCTTTCGTCCTCGGGGGGGATTTCCACCTTCACCGTGGCAGTGCTCCGATTGAGTCACCTACCACTTACCGTGTGAAGGGAATCCGACCAGCGTCGACGGAATTGTACGTAGGTGCGTTCTCAACGTCGTCACGCTGGCAATTCAACCCGTTTTCGTGGAGGAATCCGACAGCTGGTCCTTTTCACTCCACGTACGGCGTTGCAGCAATCACTCCTTTTAACTCGATAGTCCAACTGGTCCGACTCACGGCAAGACATCCGGTCGAGGTCGATTTCCGTTATTCGAGCCTGATTAGCTTGTAATCGGCGGCACACGGTTAAATCCTACTCGTACCGGCGGGTTTTTCACCGTCTTGTTCCGTCTCCTAGACCAGGGCTTCCTTGAAAAATAATCCGCCAAGCTCTTAACACGGTAGTGATGTTCACTCCGGACGAGCTGGCTCACAATATTATTAAATTCGATAAGAGTCTCCTGGTTGAGTTTTATTGAGAGACTAGTAATCCGGTCCTCGGCAGCAATCCTTGCTCCTCTCGAAATTACTCTCTACTCGATTTCCTCAAAGGGCGAAGAGCGTACTTGCACGATATCTTCGACCTGTCCAGTCGACTGTCTGAATACGAATTGTTGCAGTCAGCTTTGCAAAATGCCGTGCTATTCTGATTAGCGGGCACGCGGCGCTGACTGCCACCTATATCTATCTCGCTTGTATCCATCGCGTTGCTCTCTCTTTCTCGTGGCGGTATATTCTCACCGCTCGCGTTTTAAAATTATGAACATGTTCTACCGGACTCGACTTTCACCGGGCAACACTTCGAAATTTAACCGAAATCGAGCGTTTCAGCACAGTTTTTCTATCATCTATTGTTAGCTCGCGTCGTACCCTTGAGAGGGTTAACCTCCGCTAACGGCTACAATTTAAACACCCTATCAAGATTTTCCGCCGCAGTGATCTGAGTGGTAGTAATTTTTACAAATAGGTCGTTTAAGTATTGATTGAATGTATGAGGTATCTGTTCCTTAACAAATTCTAATGGGAGAATGGCCCTGACTCCAAATACTAATTCATGTGGTGTGAACCCGGTAGCCTCATGTGTGGAGGTATTATAGGAAAACATTCCGAATCGGATCCATTCGTCCCAATTATTTTTGATGCAGTAATGTTTGAGGTAATCTATGAAATTCCTATGTGCTCTTTCTAGGGAACCTAAAGACTGCGGGTGGAAGGCAGACAAAGTTATCCTCCGTATTTTAAAGATTTTACAGAAATTTTCCATTATCCGGCTGGTGAAATTTGTACCCTGGTCAGTATGAATGATTCTTGGACACCCAAATCTGCTAATGAAGTTTTCTGCTAAGGCTAGAGATACAGTTTCAGCTTGCATGTTAACTAGAGGTATGGCATCTGAATATTTCGTAAGATTATCCTGTAATGTAAGTAGATACTTGTTTCCCTTTTGGATTATAGGCAAAGGGCCAACAATATCCATTTGGACCCTTTCGAAAGCACAAGTTGGGGTATCGGTGATTAGCATTGGCTGTTTGACTTTTGCGTAGTAAGATTTGTTTCTTTGGCAAATAGGGCATGTTCTGACGAAATCGGTTATTTCCTTCTTCATTCGAGGCCAGTTATAGTATTCTTTTAGAAGATCAAACAT
>NW_027584497.1:0-2009 GCF_028453695.1 Augochlora pura
ATCAATAACATTACAATCGAGGAATTCTTCAAACATAACGAAAATGATTACCAAAATATTATAGAACCTCCAAAACCTTGACAATTATTCTGACCGAAACTTCCCAATATCTGCGAAATTCTCTTTATGTATATATTTATTTTTTCGGAATAATAGTCACTTTTTCGAAAGAATTGTATCAGAAAATGTTGACCGAGCGTGGCCGCGAATTCTTGGAATAAAGTTGGAGCCATTAGAGGTATTTCCGCGACGTGGTTCCGCTTTGACGTGGCCGGGCAATTGCTCGTGCAACACGATTCGGTAGTTTTTAAATTATTCCGTATAAAATATGGAAGCTGTTTTCTTGGCCAGACAGTTTCCCGTATTTCAGCGAGCCCGCGATATAAAACGGCGCGTTGCAAAAAGGCGGAGGAGAGCCTGCCTTTCAGCCGACTCGGCATTCGAAACGTACAAACGTGTTTCAAAGTTTTGCTCCCGCTAGAAAATTGCCACGGGCCGTCTCAAAGGTTCCCAGCCGTTTAAATGGCGCAGTAATTAATGTTTCTCGAATTAAAAGTGGCTTCGTTTGCGTTTTATTCAGCCGTGAAACCGAGGCGGCGGTGTGTCCGATTTTTAAATTCGTTGTGACGGAGCTGCGACAAACCTTCAAGTTATCTTATTCGCGCGATGTATTCGACAGCGAATATTTACTAATTATTCGTATTAAGTACCTTGTGATTTCGAACAGATAACTTTGTTGAGCTCTGCATAATTTTTTTTTATTGATTGAATTTGGATAAAACACGGAACAGGAGATTTCTGAGACGATTTCAAGCAACTTTTTCCTTTGCGAAAATTTTCTACGATGTGTAGTTCGCGAGTTATTTACGAAAAACGCTGACCAATGAGCGGCGAGTACGGTTGCCCAAATTGGCTGGCGCGAGGCTACCGTTCCAATCGGCGCAAGTGTACTCCGTCCGCACGTTGACTACGCCGCCACGCAACAGTCGAGCGCGCCTCTCATTGGTCGGCGTTTTTCGTTAATATCTCGTGAACGGCACATCGGAGAAAATTTTCACAAAGGAAAAAGTTGCTTGAAATCACCTCAGGAAATTGCGAGTGACTTTTGTATCAATCTGTACTCGAAACTGAAATGTTGAGTTTCTAACACAGTAAACGATTCCTTAAAGCGTCTAAAGTATATTCACAAATGTTTGGATCTCAATATTATTAGTTTGTTTGTAACCTGAACTGGGTCTCGAGTGACCCAGTAAATGCGTATCGCATAGACAGCGTGACGCGAAGGCTTGGAAACGATCGTAGGCTTTCCTGCTTACAAAAGTAAAACGTGAGGAATTAGCACGGGGCGCAGGTGAAGGTTAATTGGCTGATTAGAAAAAATCAAACGAACGCCAGCAGGCATTACGCAATAGTTCAAACGGTAACCCAGTTCCGAATCGCATCGTGGGATCATGGGAACGCTACGCTTGCGGCTCGCAGACGCGACTTAACCCTTTCGCGACGGGTGCCGTCTATATACGGTAATCAGTTGATGCATCTCAACGAATCTACGAACTGCAGTGATTTATTGGTTCGTCATTTTCATACTAAAAGAGATTATTAGAAGGTAATATGAAATATTCGTAATCTATAATCTTTATATTTGCATAAATAATTGAGAAAAAGCGAAAAAGTAAGGCCCACCGCCCAGGAAACACGTGATTAAGGACAGCGATATCGTTGGCTTTTAAGCATTCGCCTGTTATATCGCCGCCTCTTTAACATAAATTTCTTCAATGTTCATGGCAATTCATGTGAATATCGACAGTTTAGTCGATCGAGGGTATTGGACGCTTGCTACTTCGATTGTTCAATGGTTTAATTATTTATCGTATCGTATTGTTTGGTCGTCTCGAAGTTACGCGTCCATGGAGAACCTAACCTATACGTTCGACAAACTTTAAATTAACTTTTCTCGAAAAAGGTGACACGCCTGTTGAGATCTCGACTGAAAATTATTCCTCGAACCT
>NW_027584498.1:0-2009 GCF_028453695.1 Augochlora pura
AAGAGGATTAAAGGAAATTTCAGTGATCATAAGGGAGATGCAACATAATTTCCACGGATATAAGAGAGACACTAGAGGATACAAGGGAATTTAAGTATATATGTGTGAGATACAACATAATATGCAAGGAAATAACAGAGATAGTATAGGATACAAGGAAATTAAAGAGCAGATAATCGAGATACGACATAATATCCGCGAATATAAGAGAGACACAAGAGGATACAAGGGAATTTAAATATACATAAGGGAGATATAACATAATTTCCACGGATACAAGAGGGACACAAGAGGATACAAAGGAATTTAAGTGTTTATAAGTGAGATACAGCAGAATATCCAAAGATATTAGGGAGATACAAGAGGATACAGGGGATTTTAAGTGTACGTAAGGGAGATGCAACATAATATGCAAGGATGTCAGGGAATCAGTGAGATACAAGAGGATTAAAGGAAATTTAAGTGTACATAATGGAGATGCAACATAATTTCCGCGGATATAAGAGGGACACAAGAGGATACAGGGGAATGTATGTGTACGTAAGGGAGATACAACATAATTTCCACGGATATAAGAGGGACACAACAGGATACAAAGGAATTTAAGTGTATATAAGTGAGATACAAGATAATATGCAAGGAAATATGAGAGATAGAAGAGGATACAAGGGAATTTAGGTGTATATAAGTGGGATAGAACATAATATGCAAGGATATAAAAGAGATACAAGAGGAAAGATCGGAATTCAAGTGTATATAAGTGATATACATCATAATATCCAAGGATATAAGAGAGATACAGGAGGATAGAAGGGACTTTAAATGTATATAAGGCAGATACAACATAATATGCAAGGATATCAGGGAGATACAAGAGGATACAAGGGAATTTAAGTGTATATAAGTTAGGTACAACATAATGACCAAGAATATAAGGGAGATACAAGAAGATACAGGGGAATTTAAGTGTACATAAGTGATATACAACATAATATACAAGGATATCAGGGAGATACAAGCGGGTACAAGGGAATTTGTGTGTACATAAGGGAGATACAACATAATTTCCACGGATATAAGAGAAACACAAGAGGACAAAAAGGAATTCAAGTGTATATAAGTGAGATACAACATAATATGCAAGGAAATATGCGAGATAGAAGAGGATACAAGGGAATTTAAGTGTATATAAGTGAGATAGAACATAATATGCAAGGGTATAAGAGAGATACAAGAGGATACCTCGGAATTCAAGTGTATATAAGTGATATACACCATAATATCCAAGGATATAAGAGAGATACAAGAGGATACAAGGGAATGTATGTGTACATAATGGAGATACAACATAATTTCCACGGATATAAGAGGGACACAACAGGATACAAAGGAATTTAAGTGTACATAAGCGAGATAAAACATAATATCCAAGGAAATATGAGAGTTAGAAGTGGATACGAGGGAATTTAAGTGTATATAAGTGAGATAGAACATAATATGCAAGGATATAAGAGAGATACAAGAGGATACATCGGAATTCAAGTGTATATAAGTGATATACAACATAATATCCAAGGATATAAGAGAGATACAAGAGGATAGAAGGACTTTAAGTGTACATAAGCTAGATACAACATAATATCTACGGATATAAGAGAAACACTAGAGGATACAAGGGCATTTAAGTGTATATAAGTGAGATACAACATAATATGCGAAGATATCAGGGAGAGACAAGGGGATACAAGGGAATTTGAGTGTACAGAAGCGAGATACAACATAATTTCCACGGCTATAAGAGAAACACAAGTGGATAAAAAGGAATTTAAGTGTATATAAGTGAGACAAAACATAATATCCAAGGATATAGGAGGGACAGGAGATGATACAAGGGAATATTAGTGGATATAAGTGTGATAAAACATGATATCCAATTATATGAGAGAAATAGAAGAGGATGCAAGGGAACTTAAGTGTATATAAGTGAGATACAACATAATATCCAAGGA
>NW_027584499.1:0-2008 GCF_028453695.1 Augochlora pura
TCTCTCTCTCTTTGCGACTTTGTCTATTTTCGTGGTTGATGATGCTGTCTTCTTCTCTCTTCCTCTCTCTATCTGTCACTCTTTCTCACTTTATAATGCTATTTCTTTCTGTATTTCTTTCTCACTTTCTATCTTTTCTTTTCTCTGTCTTTTATTTTATACCCCCCTTACTCTTTCTCTTTTACATTATTCCCCTCTTTCTCCATCTCTTTCGCTTTCTATCTCTCCTTTTCTCCGTCTTTTTCTCACTTTCTCTTACTCTCTCCCTCCCTCTGTCTCTATCAGTTTTTAACTCTATTTCTCCCTCCTTCTTTCACTTTCTATCTCGCCTTCTCTCCCCATCTCTCTCCATCTCTCTTTATCTCTCTTTTTACTGTCATGGTTAAAGATATTTCTTCTTTCTTGTCTCTGTTCTCCCTCTCTCTTAGTTTTTACCTCTCCTTCATTTTCTATCTCTTTTTATCTCTCTATTTCTCTTACCTCTCTTTCCACTTTCGTGGACAAGAACACTCTTTCCTCTTTCTGTCACTACCCCCCCCCCTCCCCTCTCTTTCTATCTCTCAATTTATAATTCTATTTTCCCTCTTTCTTTCACTATATCCTCTTCTCCCTCTGTTCGCCTCTCTTTCTGCTTTCATGGTTAACAATATTACTTCTCCCTCTTCGCTTTTCTCTCTTCTCTTTTCTCTTTTCTTTTTTCTCTTTTCTCTTTTCTCTTTTCTCTTTTCTCTTTTCTCATTTCTCATTTCTCATTTCTCTTTTCTCATTTCCCTTTTCCCTTTTCCCTTTTCCCTTTTCCCTTTTCCCTTTTCCATTTTCCCTTTTCCCTTTTCCCTTTTCCCTTTTCCCTTTTCCCTTTTCCCTTTTCCCTTTTCTCTTTTCTCGTTTCTCGTTTCTCTTTTCTCTTCTCTCTCTTAGCTCTTCTCTCTTTTCTCTTCTCTCTCTTAGCTCTTCTCCCTTTTCTCTTTTTTTCTCTTTTCTCTTCTCTCTCTTAGCTCTTCTCCCTTTTCTCTTTTCTTTTTTCTCTCCTCTCTTCTCTCTTCTCTCTTCCCTCTCTCTCTATCTCTCTTTCTGCCACTACCAGCGTTCCCCTAACCGCGACCCAACCGAAAGAGGGGACTTTTGTTACCTCTCGTTGCCGTCTCGAGTTTGTTGCAATGAAACCACTTGTTAGGGATTCTTGAAGACAGAGCCTCGCGCGACCACACAGAGGACACGGCTGGCATCAAAGCGAGCTCTGCACAGGCTCTCCGGGACCATCCGCGAGGGAGGAAGTTCCTGAAACCTGTCTCCGTCGTGGTTGAATAAAGAGCAAGGTCCTGCTCGGCGATATACTACTATTAGCGCTGAACTCTGCCGGCTGAATTTTTCAGCGGCGGAAGATGGCGACCAGGGTGGGTCATATTTTTGGGAATCGATCCGCTCGAGAAAAGCGAAGCTTGCGATCTCTGTGCCAGACGTGTTTTCTCCTTCCTAGAGTCACTTCGACGCGTTTTTCGAGGCAATAGAGGTTGGCGACTTTGCGCGAGTTATTTAGTATTAATACCGTGACTATTGTTATTAGACTACGTGATGTTTTATGGGTAATTTTAATAAAATGAAAAAATTAATGATACTGTTATATTGTTTGTCAGATATTCAAATGTTTGAGGACGAAAATAGATGTCTAAGTAATGATGTTGCAGTTAAGGTGGGGAGTTTATATTTCGCAGAATGATTATTATCTGATTATGACTACTGGACTGCAGGGTGTTTATTCGTAATTTTTATGGAATATGGAACAGTAAGCACGCGTGGAAAAATTAAGAACAAGTTTCCATTGTTTTCAAGACATTTAAACATTTAAAATAGACGTCTGAGTAGTAGCGGTATGTTGCAGTTAGGGTAGAGTATTTCTATTTCCTTTAAAAGTCTACAGTTTTGTTTTTAATATTCTAATTTAACTGTTGTTGTAAACCACGGATTCAACAGTATACTATAAAATATACTACAAAATTCTATTCACAAT
>NW_027584500.1:0-2007 GCF_028453695.1 Augochlora pura
GCGGAATCGTCAATGCAAATCCAACTTGTCCCCGGATTAAAAGCGTCTGCGAAAAGCGGTGTTTTTGCGCCGGCGTGGTTCGTTCGCATAAAACGGTGCTCAACCGCGGAGCCGGAACTTATGCTCGCTAATTCTGGAAAAACCATAGGGACCGGAGAGTAGGGGGGGATTAGCCGGTTGAATGTCTATCTCCGATGGCCCCACGAAGTCGGCCAGCCGGCAAGAATCCGTACCCCGCCGAAAAATACTCCCCTGGCGCTCGTATTAAGCTAGATTATGGCTTAAATCCACTAGAGGAAGTTTCACCTTAATATTATTCTATGCTCGCCCACCGGCTAATCCCCATTAGCGAAATTACATGAAATTATAATAAAGCTTGCCGCCGCCGTTCCGTCGTTAAGCCCCCCCACCCCTATTTTGGCGGCGCGCCTGTATGTATACGACAAGAGCCGGCCGCTCCGTGCGTATGCAGATCGGGGTTAATACAATATTTATGAGATATATACATTTTCCATGTTTTGCCCCCCCCCCCCCCCCCCACCCACGGCAGGAATTCATCAAAAAATAAGCAGGGAAAATCCGGGCGACTCCAGCGACAGCTTCTGGAACTCGCTCGGGCCGCCGGTTCATTGGCTGGGAAAACTGTTGCGGTATTCTACCCGCGCGATTCTAGAACCGTAGAAATTATCTCGAAATTCGAGATCGGAAGGAAATAACGAATAATGAAGTATGGTCTGCGATCGATTGTCAACTTCGACGAACGTGTCGCCGTTTTATTGACATTTTGTCTGCCGGCAAAACAGACAACACTTCTATGAATTTAACATATTGATGAGTGAACATAATTTAAAAAAAAATAGATCATCCACTTGTATATAACACTATCCTATTGTAATCGTAGTTTCTGTGACCTTGTCAACAAATTTCTAGATTTACCCCAAACAAGCGATTCAATAATAATTGAGCACTACGACCACCCTTTTCCTACCGCATTATTATTTATCATCGGTCGCGGAGGGAGGGGATAGCCGTCTTTTTCCGGCAGTTCCGCCGAAAAATCTCCATAATCCGGGTCGGATTAAGTGAAAATGGCGCGCGGACGTCCGTTCTGGGTATCCTGGCCTAAGCGAAGCCTGCACGTCGAAACGTCTCCGATCACAGCAGCCGCGGCACCATTAATATTAATGGAATAACGATAGCACGCGATAAAAGCGATTTAATAGCGCAGTTAATGGCATTATATCACGGGACTACTGGAGCCCATTAGCAAAATTACGCGAAATTACGGGGAAATTAGATGCGCGTGTAGCAAGAGGGAAGAGCGAGGCTCCCGTCGTCGTTACCGAGCTGTACCTCGGTTTTTCGTACGACCCCCGGCCGACTTTCAGTTTCCCGGATGCGCGTCGATGAATTCGCGATGACTTCTGGAACGTCATCCGGCTGCGATGTATCCCGCTTCTAACGGATGCAAATTAATCGCGTCGTTGATCACGCGCTTTTCGGGTGCCGTTGATTAGCGCCGCCGACCGTGGATGTTCATTTCTGCGTCAACTAATTCCGGCGAATCGTTCCCCGCTAATTTGATAGTCTAATTTAGGCAGGTCCCTACCCGCCGAAGGAACACCGCACTTTTCCGCGCTGCGATAGAATTACTCCGTTCAAAATTCATACCTCCGATCACTCCGCTGATCGAATTAACCTGGCTGCTGTCTCCTTGATTAGAAAAATTGATGAGAACAAATTGACCTGTAATTGACATTCGATGCTAGACAGAAAACCTAGTTCTCATGCGTAGCGTGATCAGTTAAAATTGATAGAATTAATTAGAAATCTATATAATCGGTTAAAATTGATACAATCGATTAAAGATCTGTATATTCATACAGAATTGATTTCAACGATAACATACTAAAGATACAAATGAAGCAATTACATTGAACGAACAAAAATATATCGAAACACTGTTATGCATCATCCCAAGTATTATAAATATTACTAGAATTTAAT
>NW_027584501.1:0-7057 GCF_028453695.1 Augochlora pura
CAACGCCCAGCTGCAGCCAGCGGCCGCAAATCACGGGCTTAACGCTTCCCGGATCGGACGCCGATCGCGATCGCTACCAATCAGCTGGAACCGGTTATCTAGACTTTGTCCGCGGCGATGAAAAACACTGGGTGTACCGGAAAGTCACTCGCGGTCGAGAGACGGGGTGATTTGAAACAAATTTTTCCTTTGTAAAAATTTTCTCCGAAGCTTCGTTAAAGAGTTTTTAACAAAAATACAGTGACCAATGAGAGGCAAGCTCCGCCGACGCTAGGCGACTGAGTCAATCAGCGAAACTGCGCTTCGACTGCCGCCTAGCGTCAACCGTATCTCGCCTCTTATTGGTCACTGTATTTTTACTAATAACTCTTTAACTATACCTCGGAGAAAATTTTCGTAAAGGAAAAAGTTGCTTCAAATGATCTCAGCTACAAACTATTCGCAGATTATATTCCCTATTAAACATTTTTGGAACACTTTTTGTACACCTGGCCGAGGAACACTCAAGCGGGCTAAATAATTTATTCTCAAGTGCCGCGCCGCGTTCTCCGTTGCCGAGTTTCCACGCCGATTCGCCTCCGGACAAACGCCGACACATTCTCGGCAAAAATGTTCCGTCGCTTCTTCAGTTCGTAAATAAAGCGAGAGCGGAATCCTTTAGTCGCGACCGACGAAATTCGCTCCGCTGACAGCGCGCACGGCGCACGGCGAAACGATCTATCCGACACGGCGGAAAGGATTCCTCGGCGGTATCTTTGGTTCTGCCTGTGATTGTTAGGCGATTGTCGGCGTTGAAAATATGTCGAGACTGTTCGCTGCTTTATTTGCCGAGATTTGCCGTGGAATATATGGGAATAGATTTGACGAGCTGCGGGATTTTTCGAACAGTTGTTTTATTCTTCTTCATTGCCCGTATTTTTGAGCATTACTGATTTTTTTTAAGGAGCAGTTGATGTTAATTCTCTGGATTTAAATCTGCGTCTGTTTTTTCTTTTTTTAATGTCAAAATTGTATTCCGATTCGAGGGAATAAATTCTGGTTAATTGTTTGTTTCATTTCGAGTTGAATAACATTTGCCACGAGTTACTTTAGCAGACTTTTGCCGCTTTCAAGTAGTTTAGAAAAATTTGCAAGATGTCGTTAAATTAGTCTCGTTACAAAAAATTATAGACAATCTATGATTGTAGACTGTGAAGTCTGAATCACTTTCATCAACAATATTTTCTAATGATACAGTTCTCACAGATTTTTCTTACTTCTTGCAAAGGATTCAGTAATCATTATTCTGCATAAAAGAACAAAATTTAATAAATTGTCATAGTAGCAATACTTTTAAGCAATGTTGCAGTAAATGGGCAAAGAAGACAAGAAATAATTGAAAAGTGCAGTGCAACAAAATTTATAATTTTAATCCAAATATCCATGTGCGATGGACAATTTATAACAAAAATGCTCAATGCCATGATAAAATATTTTTCAGATTTATAAGAATCCAAATTCTTTAACGAAATTATATAGTGCGTTAAAGAATCTAAATCAACAAAACCAAGTAACAATATAATACAAAAACTATTGTACCAAGTAATAATTTAATACAGAAACTATTGTACACATATTATCATGTACATATAATATTACCTACAAATATCGCACAAAACTATAACTGTAATCGCACGAGTGGTCGCTGACAGCTATTAATCAGACGCGATCTTAAATAAGCAAATTAAAAGAAGAAATTATGACCACTATCTTCGATGGCCGAACAAATAGCCTGGACAGAAGACAAATTCGCTATTCAATCCGCAGGAGACTCTGTAGCATAGGATGCCCGGCAGAGTATCGTCGGGTCGAAGTTCCAGGTAAGACCGGACACGAGCCCTTTGTCTTGCCGGGTAATATCGGGCTCCTCCAGGAAATAACAATTCTAATTGAGGGATCAGTCGTGTAGCGATAAATTGAATATCGTGGCCGGGTCTGTCCCGTTCGACGATCATAAATCATTCATCTGGCCGGGCGTAACGGGGATCAATAATTCTCGCGGTTTCTCGTGCCCCCCCCCCCCCCCCCCCCATCCCCCATATAATGCATCGCGCGGCCCCGATGCAGCCCCGCTTTGATTTCATAATATTGCCACTGGCCGCGTATTGGAAACCGTTCGTAAGCAGCCTCCTCGAGCTTTCACCTGGCACTTCACGTTGGGAAGAAAAGGCAACCACCCCGCGCCACCACTACCACCGCCGTCGCCGTCGTCGTCGTCGCCGTCGTCGTCGTCGACCGGCAACGCCACCCTCGGGTGCTTCTTACCCTTGTTTAGTTCCACGACGGCTCGACCCGTGTCTTCATCCCTGAACCGGTGACACGGTCGAGATGCAATCGATAAACTCTCGACACCCAGCCCCCGCGCAAACATTTTAATTTCATAAGCAGAGTCCAGTCGATACGGGGAGCACCGGTCTCCCCCCCCTCCCCCCCCGGTGATCTTTCAAGGCTGCCCTCTTATTTACCGAGAATTTAATCCGCTGAATTAGAGGGCCACTCGATGGCTCTCCGTATTTTTCATTTCGTATTCGCCGGGCACTCGTCGCCGACGACCGTCGTTCCGCTTTTTCTTTTCTCCGTGCGTTTTTTTCGAACCGAGCCAGGCAGCTCCTTCCGACCGGGTTTAAAAATACATCGGAATTAAAAGCTGAATCGATATAACTCGCGACGTCTAGTGCTTTCTTTATCGTCGTCTGCAGCTGTAGAAAAGGATGAACTCGATGACGGAGGAATCGTGTAATTGATAGAAAATTCCCTGCTTCGGTTTTACAGTTTTATTTTCTAACTATATCATGAAAGCCGTAGGTAGCTAATTTAATTTTAATTTATGTTACTATATTATTATATATTATTTATATTAATATATAAAATGCTCCAAGTTATAATAAAATGGCAACAACTCTAAGACGATATAAATATCTTGGATCTTCACTTAAAATGACTCCGACCGCAAAGGGTTAATCAAGCATCACGTTCAAGATCTCAGGCCTCCCCAGAATCGGGCAAACACCGTCACAAAGCGGAGCAGCCGCGTTTCAATTCCCTCGATTCCTTTCCATGGCGGAACGAGCCGGCCGAATAACCATCGCGCGCCATAAAGCAGCCGCCCGGTCGCGTCGTTCCCGAGAACCGTGCCCCCCGCCCTCCATTGTTTCCGCCTCGGGACGGTTGTATCGCAATAAGCCCGGCTCTCTGACCTTGGACAGACCACACGGTTATTTCCGGTGATAATGAAACCCCGGCGGACACGCGTGTGTCCGCAGCACGTGTCGGCGGTGACGCGGTGGTTGCCTCGCGGGTGGCGAAGGGCGCGCACGACGACGAGGGTGTGGATTCGTCCTGGGTGGGAGAAGATAGGTTGGAGGAACGCGGCCTAGGAGCCGGTCGACGAGGGGAGCCGGAAGAAAAATGGCCGGGGCAGAGGTGAAATCCGTTCCCGGTGAGGAAAGACCGGACAGCCTCACGGAAGTTTCGCGTAGCGCGCGATTGACTTTTTCGCCGTGACAGCTGACATGCGTCGCGCCCTCGTAAAATTAGGGCGGCTTCGGTCACCTGGACGCCTGGCAGTGATGTATTCCTGAACGACGGAACCGTGGAGACGGCGCGGAACTAACGGGCTCAGATATATTTTAGAAACCGGTGCACTGTGCTTTGCGAAGGAGATGGAACTTGTCCCTTTGACGCTTTATTGTATTTTGAAGAGTTTGGCTAGTGATGAAATTTATTAGTAATGTTGTGCTAGTATGTTAATATATTTATATCCATATATCTATATCAAGATATTTATATCCATATATCGATATCAAGATACTTATATCAATGTATTTCTATTAATATGTCTATATCGATATATATCTATATTAATTTATCTATATCAATATATCTATATTCATATATTTTAATTAATATGTCTATATCAATATAGTTATATTAATTTATCTATCCCAATATATCTATATCCATATATTTTTATTAATATACCTATATCAATATATTTACATTAATTCATCTATACCCATATATCTAATTCCACATATAAATCCAGTCTCCAAAAAATAATTTCTGCCAACAAAACAGCAAGGAAACAAACGTCAGCGCTATCGCTTAATCGAGCCTTCGATAAAAATCGTGAAATTTCAAAAAACAAGAACAATGGATCGCAGTTCGAACATCGAACCATCGATGTAAAATATTTTAGCAGAAGGGATTTTTTTCGTCGCGCCGAAAGCGCTGACAAAGCACGGCGCGTCGCGCGGCGGACAAATTTATACGCCTCGTAACGCTCGTCGGCGATCGCTCTTTTCCTCGCGTCGTTCTAGTACATTTGCGAGACATTCGGTGCCCCCCGCGGGCCCCGAGGGGGCGATGGAGGGGAACAGGGGAGAGCGACCCCTCGAATTACGGTCGCGCCGCGATCACGAAAGAGTCGACGGTAAATCGAAACAAAATTTCCCGGTCCGGAACGATCGCGATCTCTCGTTGCGCTGTAATCGCTAGACCGATGTCGCCCTGTTATTTTATTCGTCGACGTAAGTACTGTATATTACGAGCGATCCCGGGAATGTTTGCATGCTGTTACCGAATCGCGCGAGCCGGCGCGCGGCCGGACAGAAGTCATTTTGGGGATTCCCATAAACTCCGGCAATTTTTATTGCGAGCTATTGAAGAAGGTTTTTACTGCAATCGAGAGATCTCGTAAAACGATGCGGGCATTAAAAGGGTAATTTTTCTGAAAGGGGGAAAAATATTCCTGGCTCAATATTATTTATAAATTTTTATTTTTATAAGCGTAGACCTGTTTTATATTTTATAAATATGTATATATATATATCCTTATTTCAGACATGCCAGGAATGATTTCTTACAGAAAAATAAAATTATAAAAGCAGGTTTTAAAATAATCTTCCCGAAATAAATTCACCAAGTTCATCTTTTCCATTCGATACACAAAATTTTGCCACTTCTCCATGACGAGTATACTCTTCAATCACAGTTAACTGGTTAAAATAGTTATCTTAGAATAAAAGGTTGGATTTTTCTACGCTACGCAGGTGGCAAGAAAAGCGGCAACGTTTCGCAGTGTTTATAAATTTTCATAATCCCGATTATTTGTTCTAACGAACGAGACTCGGCCGGTGTATCCGGAGCGTATCAATAATTTCGAGTATTAATGGGCTCTGCGAGTCACGGCGGTCCGGTGAATTTCTCTCTGTTCGTGTTTCAAACGAGGCGGCGTCGGCTGGAATTGTTTCCGCGTTCGCCGGGAAGAATTGATAAAGCTCGGTATTAGCGGTTCCGCCCGGTGGCGGTGCAACGGCCGGTATTTTTCTCTTGTTAGAGGTAATCCAGCCGTATTGGCTTGTTTCATTCGAGGAGGGCACCGTCGTAGATTACCAACGGAATCGTTGTGGATTTACCACGATCGGCCGATTGCGAACGGTTAACGTTGTATTTTGCGAACGCGGAATTCCTTTTTCGCCGCTTCCCGCCGGGGAATTAAAAACAGAAACCGTCCGTTCGCAGCAATACCGTGCCACGTTCGCTCGATACGTTATGTTCGGAATAGTTGATTCCATAGTTGATTCCATGGTAAAGTTAACTATGGCGAAACATCATCGGTCGATTATTACATCGCGAATTGTTTCTGACTTAACGGTGATTTCTGATTTTAATTAATTTTCATTTCAATTCGTTCGAAAGGATTGTAAGGGATATTTGACGGAAAAATTGTTCTACGTAATTTATAGGTAGCAGGCAATTTTTAATTAATTAACGTACAGGTTCCAAAATATTTGCTAGCTTTAATTGGAAGAAAATTTACTGGGGTTTATTTAATTGATTTAAAAGTTAGGGGTAGAGCCAGTTGGATGGTTGTAAATTGTGTTGAAGCTGTAAGGATTATTTTAAATAATTGTACAATTTAAAATAATTGAAAGGGTGACACAAGCAGACACGGTAAAAAAACAGACAGAGCACAAGAAAGTGAATGTAACAATTTTGCCCATCTTTTTCAACACTGTTCCCTACAAATTCATTCGATACTATTATGTGACAATAAGCTGCAAAACAATGTTTATTCAAATATTTTCACGCGAGATAATACCGATTCATATCGTGCACTTTAATCCCTTTATTGTCCCGATTTCTGGAACACCGGGTTAAACAGAGTCAAACAGCGTTTCATAATAGGTACACGCACGTACCGTACCATTTTACCATATTGTTCAATATTAAGTAAATATTTCAAAGTCCATTATATTTTCTAGGAACATCAATCCATCGAACCGTAGCATAAATATTCAAAATTTCTATTTCCAATAAAATAGTAACATGAATCCGTCGAACGGTAGTATAAATATTCAACTATAACCATTTATATTTCCAATAAAATCAATGACGATGTTACCACCCCCCCCCCCCTGGAAAGCTCTCCCGACGGTGGCTACCTTTCGCCTTACGAATTTCGCACGTGTTCGCGATACTATTTGCCCCGGATATGTTTTTGCTCGCCTCGCCGGCGAACCTAATAGATTGGGGATGATTTAGTATCGGCCAAGTGGAATAGGGGAGTTGGCTAATGATCGGACGAGTAGAATAGAGTCGACTTGCGGTCAGAAAAGTGGAACGGGTCTGATCAATTGTCAGGCAAGTAGATTAGGGATGATTCACGATCAAACAAGTGGATTAGGGCGATGATTTAGAGTCGGCCGAGTGGAAACGGGTCCTGGTTTACAGCCAAATAAGTAGAATAGGGTCGACGCGTGGTCGGACAAGTGGAACATAGTATATAAACAGACGTAGCAGGTATATTACTTCGTATTACAAGTGCCAGTAATATTATTAATTATTTGCGATCGATGTCGTTTTATATCTGTATCTACACAATTTTTTTACTTTTAAATATTAGGAAATATTCTTCTAAATATTACTAAATATTAGGAAATATTCTTCTAAATATTACTAAATATTAGAAAAAATTCTTCTAAATATTGCTAATAAAATCGTGCGCGACAAAAAT
>NW_027584502.1:0-2007 GCF_028453695.1 Augochlora pura
GCCGTGAAATCATTAAAATATCACATGACCCGAGTAATAGGCGACACTTTGCTATCGTATGAAGCATTGTTAACATACGTTAATCAAATCGAAGCAATTCTTAATTTGCGACCCCTGACACCTCTTCAGATCCAAGCGATCTATCAGTACTAACACCAGCGCATTTTTTGATTGGTGACACATTAACCAGCATACCAGATAATAATTATTCAGACACCCAATCCGGTAGACTATCATCATGGCAACATGTACAGAAAATGCGACAGCATTTCTGGCAACGATGGAGTAAGGAATATCTCCACGAGTTAACGACACGCAAAAAGTGGCATAAACACAAACCCGAAACAATAGAGATAGGCAGTATTGTCACCGTACGCGACGATAATCTACCGCCGTAATCTACCGCATAGTGGACACTCGCACGAGTCACCCAATTACACCCGGGTCAAGACAATATAGTCAGGGTAGTTACAATAAGAATTGCGAAAGGAGAATATAAACGGTCGGTGAAATGTCTAGCACCATTACCTGTATCAGATACATTGACATTGTAAACGAGGCGCATTGTATTAGTTCAAAATAAATAACAGAGATAGTGCCGATTTATATAGGTAATAAGTTAGATTTAAGATTAATGTATGTAATGATGTATGTATCGTAGCATAATTGAACACGTTTGTTCAAGGGGGGCGGCATGTTGCGACGGCAACACCGATAGTCGAAAGTACCTAGCCATCCTTTAGCCATTAAGTCGTAAACATGCGAATAGACCGACAATAGGAAAAATCCGACAAACGACGACTAACGAAATTACTTTACGACTACCGTACTTAACGAAACTCGACTCGACGAACGGACAACACGTGTGACAGACCCACGGTACCGTTACACGGACAAACATTCGTAATTTTTACTGTGACAGAGAAGACGACGCAAACCCGAACTTTCTACCAAATTTCCCACTCCTCATTCCAAATTTCCTGCGACACACCCACCTCCAATCAAAAACACTTCATTTCCTCCACCAAAAACTATCCTCCACCAATCAATGCAAAACCGAGGTGACAACAGACAGAACACGACGAACGAAAGACAGATCACAGCCAACATTCATACATAACGCATTCAAACATAACGCAGTCAAACATCATCAAAAATCGCAAATAGTATTTGTACAGTGTTGTAAATAAAGTGTAGATAGAACAAACACACGTCTATATTACTACGGCATTGTACTAAACGTGTACAAACAAATCCGGTCTTACAAACCGGATCAACATCAAACGCGTATACAACACCCCAGACGACATCTCCTGCTACCGTCCAATAAGCCTTACCCCCGCTATTAGTAAAGTCTTTGAAGCAATCTTACACAACACTATAACAAATTACACCATGAAAAATAAAATCGTCCCTGACAACCAATTCGGATTCAGACACAGGCTGTTTGGACACAACATAGTCCAACCATGTTATGGGTCCGGCCTCGGTTCCTCGACCGTTCTAGCGAAGAGTACATCTGAGCTCATAAAGCAATTAAAACCGTAAACCTTCAGGCAGCATGGCCCAACCATTTCCCGTGTCTAGATTTTTTATGCTCCCTTGTTATTCCATTTTCACTTTCCACTTCCTCTGCCACCTCTCCTTCCACCTTCCTACTAGCTGACAAACAAAAGGCCCGAAAGGGAGCGAGCGAGGAGCATTATCATTACAAAGTACGATCGAACACGATACTTCGACAACGCGTCGACAAACACGACTTTTGTACCACCGGCAACAACATTATATCCAGTCTCTCGAAAGCCACCGAAGGGATAGGACGTGCATCGCTCCTTCTGTGCCATAGAAGTCCTTTGTTCGTTTCGGCGGTCAGGTAGTGACAGTTTACCCCGCGTGAGAGTGTGTGCAAGCAGGCGAGTGTATGTGAGAACGCTACAAGCTCAGTAGCCAACAGGCTACGACTCGTTTATAGACGACTCTTCCCTTATTTTCTAAACAAATCATTAC
>NW_027584503.1:0-2006 GCF_028453695.1 Augochlora pura
AAGAAACCCCCTTTATACTAACATGAAGTATGCGAACATTATAGCAGTCCATATACATTATCCAGAAGCTCACACCTCCAGCACAGGATAAAATCTTCGCCAGGGCAAGCGCGCGTGAAAAATTCATTTGCTTAAAAACCGTGGAAAGGAATATGTCCACTTTCCCGTAGTCGCATTCGTTTCCCGGTTCAATTAGTGCTCGTCTGCCCACGGGAAACTTTGGACCGCTCTTTCCGCGGGAGGTGGAGGAGGCAGGAGACCTCTCCTAGGAAACGATAAAACCAGGGGCGAGCCGTGAACGTTGTTACTCGAAGGAGGAATTTAAAAGTTACATTAAAAGAATTAATATCCGTAGAATCCTGGTGGATTCGAGTTCTCACGGACTTTTCCTTGGGCCGCGTGGACCCAGCGTCTCCGAACTTCCGAACAATCGCGGGACGGTCTTTCGAAGGACCACCCTTTGATCGCCAATTCCATCCCTTTCTCGCAGAAGAAAGCGTAAAGCACCTGAACAAATTTTCATTTATGAAACTCTTATTAAAATTCGTCTTCTAGGAGAAGAGAAAAATATTTATATTTTTCTATTTTTATAAAATTTATTTGTCCCTTAATTTGACACCAAGATCCATCTTTCAGTAGCTATATAATTATATTATTATTTTATAAACTGTATGATTTTCTAAATATTAAATATCTCTCGCGATTAATCAAATAAATAAATTTAAAATAGAAACGAAAATTTAACACTTTGTTTTACGTTAAATTAGCAAAAATTATTAAATTCGTAATTTAGCTTTAATTAGCAAAGTGTTAACTAATTTCTAGCGAGTCTAATCTGTCAGGGACGCTAAAGAATCGACGCGATTCTTGGAGGATCGAAGAGCAGCCTTCGAGACGGAATCAGGTAAATTTCGTCGACGCCGTTCGCGGATCGTGGGTATCGGGAGTGGTCGGTGGTGTTCCTTAAGAAGTCTGGTTCAATCAACTTTCCCAGCCGGTTATTCCCACTGTTTGAGAAAAGGGGACGTGCTGGCTTCGCAAGCGCGGCGAAATCCCAGGTGGCGGAACTGTAAAGTAAGGTGTCCTCGTAATCCCGGGCCTTTTCTCTCATCCTGCGCCACGGACCGGCTTCCCGACGCGTCCTCCCCCCCTCTTCGTCTCTCTTTTGCTCTCTATTACTATTTCTAGGTATTCCTTTTGCTCTATAGTTCTCTCTCTTTTACTTTATTTTTCCCTCTGGGTATCTATTTTTATTTATTTTTATAATTTGGCTTTTAACTTTCTGCCTTTGTTTTTCTTTGCTGCTATATTTCTCTATTTCTTTGCTGCTATATTTCTCTTTTTCTTCGCTGCTATATTTCTATTTTTCTTTGCTGCTATATTTCTATTTTTCTATGGTCTCTATTCCTATTTAAGGCTTTGTTTTTCTTTGCTGCTATATTTCTCTTTTTCTCTACTGCTATATTTCTATTTTTCTTTGCTGCTATATTTCTATTTTTCTTTGCTGCTATATTTCTATTTTTCTTTGCTGCTATATTTCTCTTTTTCTTTGCTGCTATATTTCTATTTATCTATGATCTCTATTCCTATTTAAAGCTTTGTTTTTTTCTGTTGCTATATTTCTCTTTTTCTCTACTGCTATATTTCTATTTTTCTTTGCTGCTATATTTCTATTTTTCTATGATCTCTATTCCCATTTAAAGCTTCGTTTTTCTCTGTTGCTATATTTCTCTTTTTCTCTACTGCTATATTTCTATTTTTCTTTGCTGCTATATTTCTATTTTTCTATGATCTCTATTCCTATTTAAAGCTTTGTTTTTCTCTGTTGCTATATTTCTCTTTTTCTTTGCTGCTATATTTCTATTTTTCTTTGCTGCCATATTTCTATTTTTCTACGATCTCTATTCCTATTTAAAGCTTTGTTTTTCTCTGTTGCTATATTTCTCTTCTTCTTTGCTGCTATATTTCCATTTTTCTATGATCTCTATTCCTATTTAAAGCTTTGT
>NW_027584504.1:0-2006 GCF_028453695.1 Augochlora pura
GAAATATTGTAATCTCTTTCGCGAAGTAGAAATTGAAATTTTTATTGTTTGGGTAGGGTAAATTTGAGTATTTCTTCATTCTTCACAAAGTGAAGAATGATGGAATTATGATGAAATCGAGGGGGTGTGATATTTATTAAAAAAATGAATTTCGCGATCTTAAAATATTCTCCGGCGAGTATTCTTACCAAAAAATACATTAATTACCCGCTTCGACTTTTCTATGTTCTTTATTAAAATTTCCACCTCGTACGGATTTTCTAACATGCTGTAATCCTGCTGTAAGTTTTGCATGAAACACTTCACCTGGAGTCAAACGAAGAAGCAATTACGAGATTGGAGAAATCGTGAAATGGGGCGGCTCGTGTGACACGCTGGAAATATAGGGTGTCCCAAAAGTTATTCAAAGTCGAGAGATCACATATACATATATGAAATTTAATATAATTAATATATATATATATATATGGAATATGGAATTTAATATCTATATATATTAAATAAATAATAACTATCATGTCCTGAAAGCTCCGTTAGTTAGGTCGATTTAATTAGGTGAATCGATCAAGTTTCTTCCAGAGACCAAAATCGATAGTCTTTATAAAATATAAATGACTATTAATACTATTAATACTATATAATAAATGTAATAGTGCGAGAATTTTAAATATTTTTACTTTGTATATTTCATATTCTATATATTTATATCTGCCGGTGGTTGATCCATTAAATTCCTGTGCCACAAATGAGATTTTCGTAAATAAAATAAATGAAACAAATGTCATAAATGAAATATATAAAATTAATAAAATAAAAGAAAGAAATCAAATAAATGAAATGAATGAAATAAATAAAATAGACAAAATCATATTTAGCATAAACGAGAAGAGTTCATCACATTTGGGCGACGATGGCCCCACAGAAGCATAGCTGTCACCCAGATATGGTTAACGCGTCGACGAACGTGTTAATTACTCCGGAAAAGATCAACTTTCCAACCTGTCACACGAGCTTGCCTTGAATATTAATTGCGCGATACGAACGCGCTTCCATACTTACTATGGAAAAATTGTTAACGAATCCAATGTATCGAACTATGAACATCAGCACTGGAAAGGTGAACGACAACGACCGGAGTATATTATCGAGCGTCGGATCTACTCGTTTTAGCGAGGATAACTGAAAGATATTTAACATTCCTTCGTGAAAATTTCAAACACTTTGCGCTAGGATCGCGCGGAGCCCAAAATTATTATTTAGACTATTATTTAAGCTATTAATTATCGGATATTACTTTGTCACGATTTCTTTCGTTTCGCATGGAATAATATATATTTTTATATGAAAAATTATTTGCGTAATGAACGCAAGCGATAGCGCTGCATACATAGAGCCTAATAATGAAAGATAATCGTACGATAATTGTTTGCTTAAAATCTAAAATTAAATATAAGTACAAATAGCGAGCTCAGTTGCCGCGAAGTATGTCCCTTAGAAGCCGTTTGTATTATAATTTATGCTTCGATCGTGATAATTCAATTCATTTAATAATTTCGTACGTAAAAGACTTCATAATCTAACAAATTTTATAAGAAAATAATGTGGAATCGAAAAACGAATTCGCAAATAGGAAATCTCGATTCCTTATTGATAGGAATATCGTTTCGTAAATGAAATCTTTGTCACCTGGATCGCAATGCTGCTGGTCAGAATCAGAAGAATAAAAATTCTCAGGATCTTCAACTTATACGATTTATGGTACGGCCATAGCCCGATAAAGCACAACACGGAATAGTAAACGCGATAGTACGTCTGGAACACGTCCATCATCTTTGAGGACTCCAGCATAATTGTGGAAAAATTGTAGCATCGTCCCGCGAGTGTGACGTCGCTTCTCTTATGCTTTATGCACGAGGTCTTCGCCGGGAATATCCGGCAGGTGTGTAGTTCATGCAGGTTGGCTGGAATTAATTTCCAATTACCAACTTCCGCTCATGTCCTATTGA
>NW_027584505.1:0-2005 GCF_028453695.1 Augochlora pura
TTTCTTGCTATTTCTTTTCTTGCCATTTCTTGCTCTTTCTTGCTATTTCTTGCTATTTCTTGCTATTTCTTTTCTTGCCATTTCTTGCCATTTCTTACTCCTTCTTGCTGTTTCTTTTCTTGCTATATCTTGCCCTTTCTTTTCTTGCTATTTCTTTATCTCTTGCTCTCTTATTTTTCTTCGCTCTTTGGCTTTCTTTTTCTTCCATGCTCTCTGGCTCTCATTCTTGCTCTTTCTCTCTCTCTCTCTCTCTCTCTGTCCGACTCGCTCGCTAAAACCAACCCTTTCCACTATCTTCCTTTCTCTTGCCATACTAAATTCGTTTTCTCTCTCTCACGTGTTCGATTTCGCCGTGTAATCGAGAGAACGAGAACCAATCGGCTGCGAGGCGAGTCGAACCGAGTTGCCGGACCATGGCCACGTCGAGCATAAAGGTCCGTCGAGGAGAGGGCGAGCTCTCTCCGCACCTACAGCGTGAAGAATGTTAACAAGGCCGTGGGGCAGCGCCGGCACGTTGCACGAATACTGCCCAATTTTTCTGCGTTTCTCTCTTTCCCTACGTGCGCCGATCGAATCGGAGAGTCCTTAAGCCGACCGGTAATAAATGTAAGGATAATGAGGGGGTTCCGCGACCAGGACGGGATTAGGCCAACAGATAAGGGCGAGAAGAACATTCTGCGCGCGCGCGCGGAAGACAATGAGGACGACCACGATATGGCCGGACCTTTGACGACGCCAGGCGAAAAGTCTGCGTCGCTGGTCGTTGCGGAGATCTGTGAAGGTTTTAGATCTGTTAGGACATTTTCCAGATCGTGGACTTAGGGTTGATCGATTCGGATTAGTCGGATTTTCGATATTTTTTGATAATATATTTTATGCGATATGGATAGTTCTTTATCAAGAAAGATTATCTAGAAATAATAAATTCTCAAATTCTATATTATTATTATTATTATTAATATTATAATACATATGTAAATAAATGTAAAATTTATGCGCCTTTATCAATATTCGTGCATTACACCAGTGCGGTGTCGCCGGCTGTCGAGCGATGCTTTGCGCGTCACGCCGCCGCGGTGACGCCGGACGGGCCCAGTGTTTCAGAGTTATTTAACGCAGAAACCAATTAGCTAGTCAAACAGCGCTTGTATTTCGCAGGCGAGCGCGGAGGTTGAAGTCCTCGAGAGAGGCCGGCAGCATCCGCGGGCTCTTCTCGTTCGGCAATAAATAGCTCGCCGAGGGTGTTAAGCAAGAGCGCTACATTGTAACCGGTCGCTTTATCAGCGCGCCTGGTCCGGAAATAAAAGCACCACATTATTACAGAGTCGTAACTCGAATGCCTCGTGGTGCATTGCGAGAGAGAGAGAGAGAGAGAGAGAGAGAGACAGAGAGCAAGAGTGAGAGAGAGCAAGAGAGAGTGAGAGAGAGGGAGAGAAATAGAGAGAGAGAGAGAGAGGGAGCGCGAGTTACAAAATGGGAGAGAGAGAGACAGAGAGAGAGAGAGAGAGAGAGAGAGTTACAAAATGACAGAGAGAGAGAGAGAGAGAGAGGCCTATGAAGAAACTGATGGTGGAACATAGAGAAATAGAGAGAGAGAGAGAGAGAGCGAGAGAGAGAGAGAGCAAAAAAGTGTGAGAGAGAGCAGGAGAGAGTGAGAGAAAAGAGCGAAAGGGCCGAGAGAGTAAAAGAGCAAGAGAGGAAAAAGACAAAGAGAGAGAGAGAAAGAGAGGGGGGGTGGGGTGACAGGTCACTCGCAACGCCGCGGTAGCGTCACAATGATGAAGACACGCCTCGACGACGGGAGGGTTTGCAACCCCGATTTTATCAGATCGGGGGCCACACCGCGTGTTCGGCGTGTTGCATTGTTCCTGGAAAAAAAAGAGGAGCGCGGCGAAATCGCTGGTTACGCAAACCGTTCGTGGTCGTCGTCGTCCGGCGAAGGTAATCATAGCCTGCCGCGTCGATAAAAGTAAATATGGGTCGCCGTAGATTAGACGCGCGGGGG
>NW_027584506.1:0-2005 GCF_028453695.1 Augochlora pura
CATTTATATTTTATCATTCTCTATAAGAAATAAAGTATTATTTTTGTAAAAAATTTTATTTGTAGTATTTTTTCAAGTTTTTTACATATTTATATTTATATTTGTGGCCACAAAAAATTTGCTAATTCAAAAGCCTGCATGTTATAATATATTTAAAGTAGGACGAGTATACTCGTCCTGGCAATGCGTGACACCCTGTCAAAGACGAGTATACTCGTCCTTGGCAGCGAATGGGTTAATTCTGGAGAGTTAAGGAAGTGCAAGAAATTTTGGAATATTCGCCAAAGTTAGTATAGACATCGTATCCGAAGGGTGAAGGAAATAAAAGAGTTAATAGTTAAAAGGTACGATACTACTTTGATATTCTTGCACTTTGCAGATCCTAATTAAAGTTACGCTATTTTATATATATTAATACATATTAGTCCACATGATGAAAATTTGTCATTTCGCAAATAATAGCCACACGACGAAAATTCGTCGTTCGTATATTACAGAATATAATTGATTCGTGTTCTTTCAATTCTAAATAATTTAAAATCTATCTTTTACCGAACAGAGATCATTTCAATAAATAACTGATTTCAGTTCTATTAAAGTAAAAGCGTAGTGTATTCAGTATTGTGTATAGAACAATTTTATTCAAAGTTTAAGCGCTTAGCTGTTTTGATATTATGTAACTTCAGAAAGCAGGAACAAATTTATACACTCGTACACAAAAGTATTCGAACACTTAAATTTCTAACCTTCAAATATATATATATGTGTTAAGCTGAAGCATTAAAATCATGTTACGCAATGTATAGTAAGTGTATATATTTTATACGACTGATTGCTGTAATTTGTGCACACCTAATTGAGTCTATTATATAATATAATTATATAATAATTAGAATATTATATATAACTCGTCAAGTTTACAATGTTCCAACGTAAATACACCGAGCAGCATAATGACCTCAATGCGTTAAATTGCATGCACTTTCACGCGCATAGAAATTGCAAGCGGGATCTGATTGTTTTATATAATTTTCCAAAATGTCACTGAAAAATATATGATTTCTCCCAAAAATCCCTCATTCGTATATTACAGAAAATAATTGATTCTTGTTCTTATAATTACAGATAAATTAAATTCTAGTTTCTACCAAACAGAGATAATTTTAACCAAAGATGTTATAATTATAACCATCACTGAAAAATATATGATTTTTAACAAGTTACGTTATTTTTATATAGACCATTTCTACAAATGATATCAAAAACTTCCGGCATTTTGTGAATGGCTGTGCAACAAATTACCGAACAAATATGTATTAAATACTACAGCACGTTATTAACCCCTTGCACTATGATAATAACGAATCATACTCGTTACAAAAGTTCCACGTAAGCTCTACTAAATAATATTATTAATTTCTTCTAAGTCGAAATCAAATTGAATTCCTCTATTATCAAAATCCAGAAACGGCAGTAAATAAAGACAATACGAAAAACAAAAATTATCTGGTCATATTAAAGACAGTATTAATCCTTTCCCTCCGAACGACGGATATATCCGTCATCCATATGAAAACTACGTCCACCTGCTGTTTAAAAATATCCTCTCATTTCTCATAAGTATTACAAGTTACTATCATTTCAATGAAGGGTTTAGGTTGTGCCCTTCAGAAAATGGCATCAAGAGAATTGCAACTGGCGTGCAACTTGGATAGATTGAGAATTGATTTGGCTAGCAATGTGCACACTTTCGGCGGGAGGACCCGTTCAGGAGTGGCGCAAGGACGAACTGATTCGCCGTAGCGAAAGGGTTAAGAACAAATAAGTGCTAATGAACGCAGCATAAAATGAGTCATAGCGCAAGGGGTTAAACATGAAACGCAACGAAATTTCAACCGGATTAAGAAGACGCGGTGTTTCGACAGGTACCAGCAGGCGCGAAAGAACGAATGAATGAGTTCGATACGCAAGAAAGTCGAGTGAAAGGTGGATAATTAACGCTATC
>NW_027584507.1:0-2004 GCF_028453695.1 Augochlora pura
AAATCGGGAAACAACGCCGCGCACATCTATTCTAAATCCTCTAAACATCGCTACCGTTCCGCGTACACTATAAAATTCGCCAGCAATGATTCTCCCAATCAAATCCTCGCGAATTCGGACGAATTAGAAACAACGGAACATCGTTTCCAGATCCGCGGAACGCATCCGACATCCCTCGCAGCGGAATACAAACGGCCCGTAACAATTTCCGCAGTAAAAGCCTCGTCAACATCCACGGATTTAAAATATCGAACAGCATCCGCTAAATCCCCTAAACGCGTGCCGGGGGTGCTACGAATTTTATCTACTAAATTTCGTGACGAATCGCAGGGGGCGCGGCACGGTGCGCGCTCCCTTTTCCACCGGCCAATCCGGCGGAAGTAATTGCCGGAGCCGAACGAAGAGTCGGAAGCTCGTGACGAGTAGTCTGTTAACTTTTACAGCGTCGATCCGAAAGACAGCGATCGTCCGTCCGGTGTAACGCGGCCGATACTCGCGAGCCGGCCGCGGCGGCTCATTCGGCCGCTGTAAAATCCTGTTATTACCGGGTATAAAGCCAGCGAGCTATCCAGCCCCGGGACAGATTGCCACGGATTATAAGTTCGGACGCAGCGCGCCCGGTTCGATTTGCGAGCGTACGTAACGGCGCGCCGCGGCCGCCTGCACACGGACAAGGAAAACGTCGATGGGGGATCGTTTGATTTATCCCCGGCGATTTGCCCGCGTCCCCTCGACCTGTCGCGGAAGTTTCGCCGGGAATAGAAATATCGCCGCGCGATTTCAATGCCGGATCGAGCGTCGTCGCGGTCGCGCTCACCGTCGGCCGGAAATAAGACGAAAGGACGCCGTATACAAACGCTCAGCGACGACAAAGAGGGACGCGCGAAGAGGACCGTGTTTCTCGGACGAGATCATGCTCGCGGAACTGTAATCCAGCCGGTGGTGATCTTGCGGCTGTTTCTGGGCGGCTTCGACAATTTCTGAGACCGATTTGCGTGTAAACTGCGGATCTTCGGGGAAGTTTGAACGCTTCTATAGAGACCCTCGAGAACTGTGAAGTGGAATTTGTATTTATAGGGCTTGGAATGAAGCGGAGCTGCCATTGAACACTGTGTCGGCTTTGGTACAGTGAATCCGAGTGTTTGTAACATGCTACCGATTTAACGTGTGTTAAATCCGTGGAATTCGTTGCGCAAGATTGCCAACAATTTCACTGAGAAGACAATTTGCATTGAAAATCGCTGCGATCGCGGTTATTGGTCGCAACGATCGATGATCAACGTTGACCAATTGATTCGCGAACAGCGAAATTTCTCTGCTAGAGGAAGACAGAGCTGGTGGGTACGGGGTTGCGCCACGTCCGTCCCGCGTCGTATAAAACTCGGAGTAGTAAAAAGAATTATTATTATGGGGCAGTAAAAAAAGCATGCCGGCCACGGTGAAATACTAGCAAGGACGACTATCAGTCGTCAACAAACGCGCTGTACGCCAGTAGCCGGCGCACTATGCCGTCTCCCCACTCGTGAATAGTATCAAGTTGAACGTAATCTTGCAACCGGTATGTCGGCATGTGACGTTGCTGCCGTAAACGTACGGCGGAGTTCTTGATAAATTTGATGCCTGGAATTGTATCGATTTAATTATGCCGGTCATTTAATGGGAGCCATTTGGAGGTCGTTTAATTTATGCCGCTAATTCTACGTTATGAAATAATTAGGAAAAGTAGAATAACATTTTTTTATTCGAGCCTTTGTTTACGAGAAAACTGAGTCGGAAAAAGTAATTGTATTGTGTGGCAAGTAGAAGTGGTACGATATAGTCAGACACGGCACCTTGTTCCTTTTTGGCAGTATTATTATAATTATAATTTGATGCTTGCGGCGGAATTGGATCGATTTAATTATGCGGGTCATTTAAGGGAAGCCATTTGGAGGTCGTTTAATTTTAGGGGTTGATTCAACGTCAAACAATAACTCGGTGAAGTAGAATAACATTTTTTTATAT
>NW_027584508.1:0-2004 GCF_028453695.1 Augochlora pura
ATAATAAAGTATTGCAAAGGATCCGACGAACAAAGACACCCTGTATAAGATTCGTCCGATATTTCTTCAATCGATGAATCGATCGAGGCGACGGGCATCCGAATGGGAGCAAACGAATATTAATCGAGCACCGAGCGGTAAGTGAAAAATAATTGCTTGTAAATCTTATTCAACATGCGACGTCTTAATTGAGCCGAACTTTCTCTTTCGCTCGGGATACTCTTCATTCGGTGTGCAGAACTTGCATTCGGTCTGCAACATCCTGCAGATAAAGATCGGCCGGAGAAAGAGAGGTGGGCGCAGGGTGGGACAGAGAGAGAGGAAGATGGTGGATTTATGCGGGGGCAGGTTCGAGATGCGTTCAAGTGGGTGGAAAATCAAGGCCGGTGGGTGGCACGACCGATAACTCACGTCGTTTGCTCGAGGACGAGAGGCGCCCCTACCCCCTTGACTTTTTTTTCGACAAACCAAGCGTGAGAATTAGTAGCCAGAGGTGACGCGATAACGTGTAATTTATAGGTAATCGCAACAGAAGCTCTAATTCTTTCTGCCGAAGGGCGAGACTGTTGGACGGACGTTCGAATGCGTGTCACTTTTCGCAAGGAACACTGCCGTCAACGGTACATTTTTATTTAGGACAAGATAACAAAAATACTAACCAGCCTATCTAATTCTACTTTGAAAAAGAAAACATTCGATAGATCACTTCTTTCATAAGAATGTAAATTATCAAAAAACTTTTCCTTTGTTCTATATAATATATTACATAATTGTCCAGATTGATGCAGTCATCCTGCAGAATTACGAAGAATTACCGAGTGTCACATTTTTTTTCAAAAAACTATTAAAAGCACATTGCTTTTCCAGGCTTCATCGACTCACATTTATTTTTAATGATAAAATGTTGCCTTTTAATAAAACCGGAGAAAAGAAACCGCGTTTAGGACAAAGTCACTAAGATTTACCTCACCATTTGTTCGGACCATTCAGACAAACATTGAAAGAGTATTAGTTCACTGTCAAGGTAACAAAGAAATGGACCACTTTCTGTGCCGTAGTCTTTGTGCTTCCCTGCTTTCAATGAAACTAGAATTAAAAACTCAGTTGCTGAAGTCGCTATATAATAGTGGAAAATACACAAAAAGAAAACAACTCATCTCCCTTCTAGGGAACGCGTTGTATACGACGGACCCTCAGTATTTCGTTGTCCGGGCAGAACTTTCTGTTTAGGAAATAAATTTTCCGCCCTCTGTTGCACGCGCCCATGGAACTCGATGAAAACTGGATCTCCTTGACCTTCTGAATAAGAATGCTCGTTTAAATAGCGAGTCGAGGATCCTCGTGGCTCTGTTTGTCAGGGCGGATGCACCGCGACATCGACGAGAATTTATTAACCGTTGACGGGGCGCGAAGGAAGCGGCTTTTCAGGCCGCCTATTCGACAAGCGTTTAACAAGAGAGAGTGACGTATGCCATCGCCGCTGGGTCGGGGGAAGAGTGCGCAGGATTTGAATGCCGCGCGCAGAATGCGAGCCCCGGTGTCCCTTTCATCGTGTCTACCTTTCCACGTTGCTTTAAGTGCTTTAAGGTGCTCCAGCCCGTTCCGTCCCTCGACGCTCTTATTTTCTCGTTTGCGCTTTCCCGACGCGATGCGCCGCGAGGTTGCACGCGCGCCCTTGCACAGATCATTACGTTTCATCGGGCAACTCTTCATCCACCGGCGTGCCAGCAGCTTTTCGAAGATTAGAGAGACAGGATTACCGTCGATACGCGTTCATCCGCGTCATCGTCGCGCCGTCCCGCTGATTAGACAATTGTTTAACGCGTTGGACGCCCTTTTCGACTGTCCGCCATTTTGCGCGAGGAAGATAGGGATTATTACCCTCTTGAATGTTTTTTAATGGTAGGACGACTGATCTATATTCTTATAAAATTTATTAGCTAATTAATAACTATATATTATTAATTTATTCGATATTAACCCCTTCCCGTGCCATTTAGCTCG
>NW_027584509.1:0-2003 GCF_028453695.1 Augochlora pura
AATTTTCCATCGCCCGCACACGCGCGATAATACACGTATATAATATAGGAGCACACTGAGAGACGTACACTCGACCACATATACGTGTACACTTGCATACAGAGGCACGTATACTTACATACAGAGACTCATACACTTGTGTACAGAGACATATACACTTGTATACAGAGACTCATACACTCGCATACAGAGCTGATACACTCGCATACAGAGACACATACACTCGTATACAGAGACTCATACACTCGCACGGATATACACATATACTGAGAATCGACGGCGAAACCGAGCGAAACCGTGACGCGAGCCACGAATCCACGCAGCTGCGGCTGTGTTCGTGCGCACCCACCTATCTGTGTGCCTGCACTTACGTGCACCCACCTAGCTGTGTCTGTGCCCGTGTGCACGCCGGTGGCTGTGTTTGTCTCTCCGTAGAATAGAGAGCACGTTGTCTACCCCGGTTAGGGTCAGTCGACCAGACCCCCAAGCAAATACCACCGTCGAGGAGTCTTCCTCGAGGAGGAAAAGTAGATCTTTCGGTTTCATTGACATGGAAACCGGCGCATCAGCCGTGATTGATGCCACCGCCCGATTCGATTGTCACGGGGTTGCTTCTGAAAGCAGCATTCGACCGACCATCGGCACACGCCTTTTCCAATTGCTTACAATGTTGGCTTTTCGGAACGAGACGGTGCTGTACCGTTCGGTGTTCTCGAGGTGTTTGATCGAACTGCCATGCTCACTGCCACAGCGATGTCTATAAACGTCACGCGTGGCAGGATCGACCTACTGTCCGTTGCTGAAAAGATGGCACAATCTTTGGCGAGGAGAAAGGAGGGTGCATGCTTGCATTGTATGACCTGCATGTCTATAGACTATTCTATTCTATTGTATTTTATTCTATTGTATTTTATACTGTTCTATATTATTCTATTTTATTCTATTTTATTTTATTTTATTTCAATTTTATTTTATTCTATTTTATTTTATTTTATTTTATTTCAATTTTATTTTATTCTATTTTATTTTATTTTATTTCAATTTTATTATATCCAAATCCATTTAATTATGTTCTTCTATCGTTACACAAAAAGACTAATAACCTAATCGACGCGAAGAGCAAGGGGGATGATCGATGGCCCGCTTCACCTAATCGCGACTTTTGTTCAGCGCGTAACTCAACCAATAATAATCAAAATAAAATGGAAGAGGTTAGGAAGAAACTAGGGTTGAGTTTTGGGATACTTTAGACATAGATTTTACACATAATTCACTAAATTTTTCACTAGATACTATATTCGTTTCTCCTTAAAAAATCTTTTAAACAAGTACAGAATAAATAAATTTAACATATAAATCTATTCATTATATTATAATGAATTATTATTATAAATCTATTCATTATATAATATTTGTTCTACTAAATAAATTATTAATAATGAATAACAGAGATAATAATATATAATAATAAAAACAGAGATAAAACGTAGCTGTGAGGAAAATCACCAGCGGAGTAACAATCACCAACAAAGATTAATAAATAAATTACTCCCTTAGTACCAACGGATTACTAAAAAACAAACCAGAAAAAGAGCATTGCTATTTGATTTTTAGCATAAGCGACTTTCCAGTTGTACGACGATTTGCAACGATTGGATTTGATCGAACAGTTTCTAGTAATGGAGTCGTTCTCTCGCAGAGAATGATTTCGCCGCGACTTTCGAGTTTAATGCACCGCGCCTTGTATTCTAGCGACGATCAGTTTTTTTTCCCTTGGATTTTCTGTGCACTCGGCTGGATCGAGTCGAGGCCGATTCTTGTTACAATGCACGCGTCTTCCGCGACGTTCCCGCGAATTTCCACTCGGCCGAGCATCGCGAAAGTTATTCGTCTTCCGCGCAATTGTGACGCGTCAGCTTCCTACGGAACTCTCCGTCTCTCTCCGTTCCCTTTCGATCTCTCTTTCGCTCCGCTTTTCGTTATTTCTCTCTTTTTCTTTTTCG
>NW_027584510.1:0-1058 GCF_028453695.1 Augochlora pura
CCGGCGCCGCGGACTGCCGTAGCACTGTCTATTATATTTTTGGCTATTGATTAATTGAAGGATTACGCTGAGTCTGTTTTATATTATTGCTATTTAAATAGTGTCTGTATTGCGGATGGTTTGCCTCGATTGGTGTTGAACTGGGAGTGAAAATAGTGATTACCACAAGTCGGCCACCGCGCAGCTCTCGAACGATTACCCCGATCGAACGCTGACGTCATCGACGCCGCGGGCTGCCGTGGCACTGTATATTGCATTTTGTTGATAGTTTATTGGGACATTTACACTGATAATGATATGTTTAGTTTTCTATTGTGATGTGTCTGCATAGCGAATGTTTTAAGGTGGTGGGTGAAAGAAAATACTTGATCCAGACTTGATTAACAACGCCGGCGCCGCGCATCTCCCGATCGATATATCGAATATATCGAATGACCGATGACGTCATCAAACGTCTCGGTCGGCTGTCACATTTTATTTTGTGTATTTTGTGTTATTATTTATTAATGCACTGATATTATGTTTGTCTCTCTACTTCCTTTTATCTCTAGAACTGTGCTGCCTGTGTTTTGAGGTGTTATCCATTTTAATTGTCAGTGTATATTCGGTTTATAAAACTTAGCTTTGTCGCCTCGAGACCGATGATCGATAGATCGATCGCGGCCGTCGCGGACGGCCGTTGCAGTTTGAAAATTAACGATCCCAGATCCTGATAATGGTGGTTGTTTCACCTACCTTGCCATTTTCCAGGTCAGCTGTACCCTCCAGGTTGTTCGTCGGTTTAGGTGTGGGTGTCAAAGTCTGTGTACATCGTGCGTGCCCAGTGCAAGGTCCTCTCAAAGTTCTTGGCCGCCACACAGTCGATAATCGGGCCACTCGGCTGTCACTGCCCCCGATTTGCCTGTCACTTTAAAACGTTCACAGTTCACTTAATATCACCTCGACACTACCGATTTTTTTCCACATTAATCCATAGCTGTCCACTTAAGTCACTGATACACTTTTGGAATGTATTTCACTGTTTTTACCACTTAAATCGAACCCGAGGTACGGAGCAG
>NW_027584510.1:1158-2003 GCF_028453695.1 Augochlora pura
TTTTTTTTTTTTTTTTTTTTTTTTTCCAGTGGAGGGGGGAATGCTTTATGCACACCCTGTACTCACGAGGTGCAATGTGAGCAGGGTAGTGTGGGACTCCCAGAATAAGGTGCAATCCGGGTTACCCACTAAACCCTAACCTCCCTTCAGCCCTGCGTCCCCAGATACAGTGTATCAGGGAAAAACCCCCTTGGTATCGCCGTAAGGCATTCCATCAGGGGGCGGCTGGACTCCATGTGGGGTTTAAAACCCACATCACACCGTCCGCCCCCTTCTGGGGCGGACCTCTTCTTTCCTCCTCCTTTCTTCTTTTCCCCTCATAAGTTCATTCAAGAACTTTTGTATCGCGCAACGCCTATTCGGGTCTGAATAACCATCCCTTATCAGGTCCATGTTAAGGGTTCCTATTTCCATCTCCAAAGAATTCCTTTCGATGTTATACGTGGGACAGTTCAAAATGGCGTGCTCCACGCTATCTTCTTCTTGTCCGCAACTTCCACAAACGGGGGAGTTTATCTTCCCCATTCTTGATAGATAAACCCCAAAACTCCCATGCCCCGTAAAGAATTGGGTGGTCCTAAAATCGAGTGTGGGCGGTCCCCATCCCAGCCAATCCTTGATTCGCGGAATCCAGTAATGGGTCCACCTGCCGTGCTTTCCTGCGTCCCACTTCTTTTGCCATCGGTCTATAGATGTTGACCTTTCGTTGTTTTTAATCGCTACGATTTTAGTTGCCTGACCTTTGTCGTCCTTGTTGAGGTTCCTGGTTTGATCAAATATCCTCTTCCTCTCATCAGCTAAGATTTCTAGAGGTAATACGCCCGCCAGGACACACAGGGCGTCCA
>NW_027584511.1:0-2003 GCF_028453695.1 Augochlora pura
GTGAATCGTCGCTGCTCGGAACGTCGCGGGCCGGCATGTATTTCGTCTCGAATAGCGGCGAGCTCTTGTTGGAAGGTCGCCGTGAGCTGTGCTATCTGCGTGCACAGCTGTGCCTCGAGCTCGCGCATTTCTTTCGACGACCGTGCGGCGGGACCCGCAGAGGCCTCGACTACCTGTGCGCGAGGACCCAATGCTTCGGCGATGGTGTCGGCCATCTCGGCCACTCGGTCGAGTTCGACGTCTCGCTGCCTCGACAGGACGACCTGCATGCTTGCAGGGAGCCGTCCTAACCACAGGGTGCGCAGTATCGCCTCTGACACGGCTGCTCCTCCCAAGGACCGCAGGTGACGTAGAAATTGCGACGGTTTTCGGTCGCCCATCTCCTCGTGCTCGAGGAGTCGACGCGTTTTCAACTCCTGCGACGCGCCGATGCGTTTGATCAGCTCTACCTTGAGCTTGGTGAAGGGCTCGGCTGAGGGGTTCAGGATGATATCCCGTACTTCGGCCGCATATTCTGCATTGAGGGCACCCAAAACATACCCGAACTTGGTGGATTCGGCTGTAACACCGCTCGCGTCGAGGCTCCTCTCGACCATCGCGAACCACAACTCGGGGTCGGTCGGCGAAAACTCCGGTATTCTCACCGCGACGCGATTGACTGCCGGTGCGGGTGGAGTTGCCATCGTAGCACGTGAATATCCGGGAAAAGAAAATGTCAATAACCAAGCCTATGTCACCACTATTATCCACTATCACCAGACCACGAATGAAATGCGGCTGCAAAATTCGTGTCGTTCACTTCCAGGGATCACGTCGGGGTCACCAATGTGGAAGTGGGAACAGCAGTGGAAGGAACGTTTAACTCGGTTTGACTATACTTAATTTATTGCAATATTACGGTCGGTACAAACCCGCGATGCCCGCGTACTGTACTCGCCGAACGCTCTTACTAAACTAACTTACAGACTAGCCGTTCGCTCGCTCAAGCATTCCCACGAAAATCATTCTTTCTCATTCTCACATTTCGCTTTCACTCTAAACTCACTAAATGCATTCACTCTCTGTGACACTCGAACCAATCGTCCAAACATCAGCTCGACGCTATCGCACAGCACGCGGCCCGGTCCATTCGTCCAAACATTCTTTCGTCCTAAAACTAAACACATGGCGGAGACGTGGCGCCGGCTTGTCGCCGCCACAACAATATTTACACTGATTGAAATTAACACTACATATAACCACGCTACACCTCGTGTGATGATTGTACGTCATCCAAGGGTACAATACAAAGTTTTGTCACGGGTCGCTTAATTATTCCGGTTAAGGTTCTGACTGTTGCGACACGAATCACTCCATCTGTACCAGGGTGTACCTGAATGATTCTACCCATACTCCACTGTAACGGGGGTAGATTGTCTTCCTTGATGATGACCAAGGAATCCACGGCTAATGTTGAGATTCTGGAATGCTGCCATTTGTGTCTTTGCTGTAATTGATGTATACATTCCCTCTGCCATCTTTGCCAGAAATGCTGTACCATTTGCTGAATTAGTTGATGCCAGAAATGCTGTACCATTTGCTGAATTAGTTGATATCTGTTGAGTCGAGTGACCTTGATATCTCGTAGGTCATGAGATGGTAATGTTGTAAGGGCAGTACCGATTAAAAAATGCCCAGGAGTCAAAGGGTTTAGATCTGTAGGATCTGAGGATAATGGTGAAAGTGGACGTGAATTCAAACAGGATTCTATTTGCGTCTTATATATTATATTGCGTCTAATAGGTGTGCCCTTTTCTTATTGATATTTTAATGATTTTAATCTATTGTAAGTTCATGGGGCTTGGCCCTCTTCAGTCTTCTAATGTTGTTTGCAGTATTGGCTAGTTCGTTTGCCAGATGATTTGGATGATGTTGGAGTCTATTGTTGTGGGATTTGGCGTAGTGTTCCACGTAGTCTTTGACTTCTTTAACGCATAAATCTTTGTGGAGTGATTCGTTGTTGA
>NW_027584512.1:0-7054 GCF_028453695.1 Augochlora pura
TAAAATTATAAAACACCAACATCGACGACCAAAACAATTAACACGATTCGCAGCGATTATTACCGATCGCGAGACGTTTTCGTTCGATTGTGATTTCGACGCGTTCCATCGAACTGCATGGTAGCATAAAAATTTAAAAAACACCGACGACGCGATCGTCAATTAACGCGATCTGCAGCAATTATTACCGATCGCGAGCCGTTCACGATCGATCGCGATTTCGACGCGTTTCGTCGAACTACAAGGTAGCATAAAAATTTTAAAAACACCGACGACGCGATCTGCAACAATTATTACCGATCGTGAGACATTTAAGATCGATCGCGATTTCGACGCGTTCCGTCAAACTGCAAGGTAGCATACAAATTTAAAAAAACACCAACATCGACGACCAATAATTAACACGATCTACGACAATTATTACCGATCGCGAGACGTTCACGATCGATCGCGATTTCGACGCGTTCCATCAAAACGCGCGTAATTTTCACCGTCTTCGCGCATCTGTCGCGTCATTAAGGATGCAGAGAATTTATTCGAATCCGCGTCGCCGGCATTAATTACCGCGAGGACCGCGGCGATGTTTCGTAACGGGACCCCCGGCCGTTCGCGGCGGAATTTTAAGGAGTCCGCAACCTGAACGCGCGACGTAATTATTATCTTTCCCTCGTGCCGAGTGCTTGTTACAACCGTAACGTCCCGTTGATTATTTCTGCCCGGTTATCTCGCGGTGTTGCGCGTTCGTATTTAATAAACGGATCGATTACCGGGCGATAAGGTCTACACGGAAGACAAGATCTCTCTCTCTCTCTCTTTCTCTCTTTCTCTCTTTCTCTTTTATTGGAATCGTATGGAAATCTCGTTGCGTAATCCGGGATCGCGAGAAAAAGCCGTGTTTCTCAATCGGCTCGCATTATGCGCCTGCTCGATTACGTGAAACAGCGCCGCGGCGCAATCGATTATCTCGTTCGACAGCGTCTGATTAGGGGGGGGAGGGCCCCCCTTTTGACGGCCGGTGACATTTAACGGTGGAAATCGGCGAAAAACTGGCTCGTTCAAACGGGGAGAGTTCACGTCGATGAAACGACCGCGATACCCGGCGCCGCGTTACCCCGTTAACTTTACCGCGGGAGTTTAACCGTAGGTCGAGTCGTGTAATAAATTGCCTTCGCTGGGAGAGCCGAGTATATTATGTGCCTCCCCTTGTCGAACGCACGGCAGCGAAACGGGAACAGCGTTCGCCGCGCGGCACAGCGTTAACATCGTCATCGATCGCGCGCGTTCCTCGCCTTTTTTTTTTTCACCGTTTTCTGTTTCCATATTTCGTCTGTATCTCTTTACCAAGATCTCGATCACGTAGCCGAGGCATTCCCCGCGGCGTTATTCCGTGTGTGGAAGGCACGACACTTCCCATAGGCTCGCCGTGGAAAAGCCACGGTGTCGGGGATCGACGCGGCTGCCGCGCGGTCGACGAAACGACACCGCCTGTGCAGGCGATACGGGCGTTGAAGTCTCCGACGCGACGGCGCGCTCTCGATCGATTATCCACGAAATTGACGCGCGGACGACGATAAAAAAATTATTTGCGCGTACCGTTCTTTTCCGAAGAGTCTATTCTTCATGTTGGAATAATTTTCCGGGTCGAATTTGTTGTTTCAGTTGGTTAAAAGTAACGGAGAAGTTGAATTTTAATTATCGGTCTCATGCATTTTGTAGTATTTTTCTACGAGCTTGTATTTTTTAATTAAACGGAACGAACTGAGCTGTTTGTGTGAACAATTGTGCATGTAGTAGGAATGTTTCAAGATTTTTATTTTATTTTATTGATGTAACTTGTATTGTAGAATATCAGTTTAATTGAATTATGAAATAGGTATATTGCCTCGTTTAAAATTGATATTATTTAGGTTCAGTGAAGCAAATAAATTTTGCTATTGTGTGTTTTATTTTAAATAAATATTGTACGCGTTATCTATTGAATAATAAAGTTTGTTTGAGATCTGATCGAAGAATTTTAGGCAAGACCGTGTCCTCGGCGACCAATCGGCGACAACTAGAGCGGAACAAGGATTTACCCCGCCAATAAATACTCCAGCTAGAAAAACGATAATGTCCGCGGCATAACAAGCGTAATCATTCGGGTCCCCTAACGATCAATAATCTCGTCGAATCCCGCACGACCCGGACAATTACAGCCGGGGCCCGCGTCTCGAAAGAAGGTTCGTTATGACGTTTGTAAATTCGTCGCGGCACAAATTTAACCGGCCCCACGGCGTTTTTGCCCGAGTTTGTCGTATCGCGCCGGCTAAACGTCGCCCGGCTCCCGCGGCCCATAAACAATAACATAAAAATGTGCAGGATACTGTGAGGCCCCGTTGAATTATTCAATGGCCCGCTCGTAAATTGTCGGGCGGCCGTTCGCGGCCGATTTCGGGGGCCCCCGGATGCCCCCCGGAACATTTGTCAATCCGCGGCTTATGACAAATATATCTTACGGAAAGGGGTAACGACGCGGTGCCGCGCGGCTAAGCCGCGGGAGCGCTCCCGCCGAAAAGAAGAGGCCGGCCCCGGGGCCCCCGGCCGCATACTTTCTCTCCACCGTCGCCGCCGGGCCTCCGGTGGGCATTGCCCTTTTTGCGCCGGCTTAAACCGTCCCTGGTTTTGCAAAAAGCGAAACACCGGTGGCACGCGTGCGTGTTCTCCTACCGAAAGGATATTCCGTGGACGTAGCCCGGCTCCCCCATCCCCCCCACCATTTAACTAATTCGGTTATTAAAATGGATATCCTCGCCGCGTTTATGACGCTTTGTGCGCACGCGAGGGGCTCGGGCCCGGCTAGCCGATGAAAAACTCGCCCGGACACGTGACATTTGCGTCGCTACCTGTTCTTTCCTCTTCTTCTTCTTCTTCGAGACGAACGGCGAGGGCGAGTCGAGAGGTCCGACACGAGAACAATTTGTTCGTCGCGTTGTTCGACGTCGGAGGTGAAAGGAACCAACACTGCATTAGCATATTATACGAAGATCAGAAATTCTTCTTAATTGAACGTGTCCTAATCGCGACTGTCGCCGGCATAAGTTAGCATAAACGGCGCGGTACGTGATTCGGTAGAATCCCCGGTTGTTATCGCAACGCTGCAACGACATGCCGCGGGGGAAAGCCGATTCCTCGCGGCTAATTATCCGCGGCACTTTGCGTCTCGTTTAAAGAAAAAAAAAAACTATACTCGGCGCCGCGCGTGTATCTGGTTGGAGACATCTACGTTGTTGTTGGTATTCGGGTCAACGGTGAAATCCTCGCGGCGCAATAAGTCAAATCTCAAAGGCGGTCGCGGCCACGGGGAAACCGTATTTCACGTGGGCCGGCCATTATTTCGGCCACCTCTCCCCCCCCGAAAAAGACATTCTCAACAGGTGTCCCCCTCCCCGGCGCCTTTCATCCCGTCTCGACAATGCACGCGCGCCCGACAACGCTAATCCCTCGTTCCCAGCTCTCTTTTCACCGCGGAAAATCCTCTTGTCTCCGGTGCCCGTGATTTAGGGGACCGTAGAGATCCACGGCCGCCCTCTTTCGGGTCAGCAACACCGGATGAAAGCGTCCGACGGGGTCGTCACAGGTGCACCACGCTCGGGGAACAAGCGACGCGATTCGGGACGCCCGATTCGTTTCGACGCGTACACGACCGCGCGTCCCTCCCTTTCAACGCGCTGTCGTCGCGCCTATAATCCGTCCCGGTCATTGACGAGAATTATGGTCGGGATCGCCTAATTTTGTACTCTGGTATGCCTTTTGTGGTTCTTGCGACGCGTTTAGTATGGGGCATTTTTAATGAGATTTTTTTGTGTTAAGGTGATTTTAATGGCGAGTATTGATGTGTTTATTATGTTAATAATATTAATGTTATAACAGTGTTAATGTTAACAATATTAATATTATGACAGTGTTAATATTGACAATTTATATTATTAACAGTATTGATATTAACGATATTAATATTATAACAGTATTGATATTAACAATATTAACATTGTAACAGTGTTAATATTAACAATATTTTTTTATTAACAGTATACTGGACTATATTCGCTTAATTATTGACACTTCTACTGTCTAATTTAATTTTCAATTTTCTTTTTTCTAATTTACCGCCTAACCTAATTTTTAGTTCTTAAAATTCTACTACTATAATAAATTTTCAGTGTCAAAACGATAAATAAAATCACTTAAATGTTACAGCAATTTTAGGGGTTGATTTCCATCACTAATTTCATTAACCCAATAAATCATCCATAAAAAAAAAAACAAGAACGCTCTCACCACGAAGATCATTTCCCTAAAAAATCATCAAAATCATCATTCAACGCGTTCCAACAGTTTCAAAACTATCTCACAACTTCCAACGCCTTGAACTCGGTGATCGCCGAAGAGTAAACTGCGAGAGCGTTTACAACGCCTCTAAGGCCGATCATCAGACGACGCGATAAGTGTCGAAGGAATTCCCGCGCGCTCGCAATTACCGGTCGAAAATTGCACCGGATGGGGTGGTGCCGCGTGACGTCGCGTTCTATTTGTCGCGGCGTTCCGCGCGATTCGATTGCGAATTACGCTCGGGCCGCGGCGGACGGCCGGGTTGTGCCTTTAACGAGAGGAGTTCGCGGCGCCTATCTTTCTATCGCTGGTAAATGGGGATCGATTCGACGGCGCGACGGTTCCGTCGGCGCGGACCTAATGACAGCTCGCGCGGCGCGTATCGTTTAAACTCGGCGCTCATCCAGGCTCGACGGGGCAAACGAGCCGACGCCGTCGGTCTCGCGTCTATTAGCGGCGGTATCGAGGTAACGCGACGCGCCGCGACGGCTATCATTATCGCATTATCAACGGAAGGTCGGTTCGGAGCGTGTCGGAAGTCGTCGCGCGGCGAGTCCTCCTCGGGAGCGCTTGGAGCACTCCGTAGCACCTTGGAGCACTCCGTAGCAGCTTGGAGCATCTCGGATCACTCCTCAGCGCTCCGAGGCACTCTGAACTACTCGAAGGGCCCGGGTCCTCGCCACGGGGCCCATCGATCATGCCCCGGCTGGCATTTACGCCGACGACACCCACGCGTTCGCGCGAGGGGACAGAGCCTCGTTAACCGAACGCGAGCGCGGCGTTCATGCATAACGGCGGTAGCCGCGGATGCGCGCGCGCGCGCGCGCGAGCGCGACGAGGGAATAGAAAGTCGATTTCTCTCGACGACATTGAAATAATTTAATGGGATGTAATCGGTCGGTTTCCTGGCTCCGAGGCCCGCAACACCGGTCGTCGTCCCGGCTCGCCGATCCCATTTGTCTCGGCCGCCGAAGAGACGCGGCCAAACACCAGCGACGTCGCGGCGTAATCGCCGCCGCCGTGTAACTTTGTGCGCCGCAGCCGCGGATCCGACGCAGCCACCAGCGGACCGGTGCCATTGCGCGCGCTTGTTCCACCGGGTAGAGGACACCAGAAGGCCGCCGGGATCTCTTTACGTGTACGGGTAACCCGTAATTAATCGTCATCGCATGTTCGATATCTTCCTGTTTCGAGTTCTACAAGCGCGCCGCATAGGATACCCATAAATCTGGCCGATGTCGAACCACGCGACCACCGCCGCCGCCGCCGGTTTCAGGCTGGTCATGGGACCGAGATACACCTTCCGATGCACGCTCGCTTCTAGCCAGGTTCATTCATAAGCTTGTTCGTCATCCGTTCCGCCGCGATTCTCGTTTCCATTCGCGCGCGTCCGGCTCCAGTTTCGATGCGATGAATGGAGGCTGCGCCGCGGCGATGTACTTGACGAGAATTGTAGGGGAGGGGGATTTTAAACGCGTCATTGTTGTGTTAAACCATTGTAGGAAGGATTGGTGTTAATATATTGATAGTAATTTACTTTTGTGATATTTAGCGCGTGTTTGAAATAAAATTCTTTGAAATAGTAAAAATACTTGTTATATATTTCCTATCAAAATTTTATTGTTAGAACTGAAAATATTATAATTATTATAATAATAATAAATAATATAGTGGTATATTAATATAATTATAATTGGTATAGTAGTACATTAATATAGCAATAATTAATATATTAACCATTATAACTATATAATAAGTTAAGAACAATGATCAGAGATCTACAGAGGGTATTTAATTTTTAAAAAATTTTCAATGTGATCTAATAATACCATTAAACTAAGAATTATCATTTTCACCCAAAATGGAAGAATTAACAAATTCATTCACCCCTAAATTCCCTTAAAAAAGCTCTCCACAACTCTAACAAATTTAAAAATAATTTACCTAGAACCAACGACACGTTACATCGAAACCGCTTCAAATTCCTCCATCGAAGCAAAAGAATCCTCCATCAACTCCGCAAAAGTAAAACATATGCGACCGCACACGTTCTCCTCTCTCTCATTCAAAACTAGACCTCGGTGTGCACCCCGAACGAGTAATCTAAAATACAAGACCACCACCGCTGCATAATCCGTAAGATTGAGAATCTCCTGGCTGGATAAACACGAGTCAAGTGGCCGCTTTAAAGTAACACACACACACAGACAGACGCCACCTAGAAATTGACTGGTTTCTCGGGGAATTCGAGTATTTCACCGGGACATCAGCGTGTTCTCGCACATAGCGAAGCCGGATCGGATCCGATATTTTTCCGGTGGAAATTATTCGCGACAAGCAGAAGCGGCAGGAAAGGAGAGCCAGCCACCCTATATACACGACCGCGCGCAGCGCATGTTACGTACGTGTATAGCAAGGAGGAGGATCGCGGCGCGGAGAGCGAAAAACGATCGGTAATATTCCGTTCGCGGATGGTTTCTATGCAAATGCCCGGTGAACGACTGTCGGTGGGTATTCGAACGGCGGGGTTTGGCCGGTGTATCATCTTTTATATATACGGTGTACGCCGGCCACGAAACAGCTGCTTTACGGTACAGGACGATCGCTTCGTAGATAACATCGGCAGCAGTCTACCAACGACTTGACCAATCTCCTCTTCTCCCTTTTTCTCTTTATATATATATAT
>NW_027584513.1:0-2001 GCF_028453695.1 Augochlora pura
TCTAAACAAACGCAGTCACGAAATATATCAAATGAAACTATATTCTACGACTATTTCGAATAAAATTGCATCGGAAACACGGCTCGAATAAAATTCGCTACAATTCTCGGATAAACTAAACAAAAATAGTAAAAAATATATCGATTTAAATTTTATAAAACCTATTCAAAATATCTCTCAAACACAATATATTCTAACAATACCTGTCCCTTCTTAAATAAAGGAACCTCGCATGAGAACCGCTGCGCAGCGAGCGAGATTCCGCGCGGCGGCGGCGGCGCGGTTTGCTACGGTTTGCCACGGTGTACCATGGTATACCATGGTACAGCACGGAACGGTGTCGAGGCATCTCCTCTCGTCCGTTGAACAGGACAAATAAAACGCGGATACCAAGGTGGTGGCGGCGTGGCGAGGAAGCCGTGCCCGCACAAAGACACAGAGGCTAAAGGAGAGAAGAAGGCGCGCGCGCGCGCGCTCGCGCACACAACACACAGTGGCCGTCCCCGGGTGACCAGTCGAACACAGTTCATGTCCGGTGGGGACTCTCTCTTGCATTTCCCCCCGCGGCAGTCCCTCCCTTCCCCCCTCTCGTAATAAAACGACCCAGTCGACCAATTTACGCCTTCGAGATCCTTGCGGATGGCTTTCTAGCAGGCCGGCCCATACCCGATAACTATATTCCCGACGCTGGGTCACGACTTGCTAGTACTGTTCGGGCTCATCGCCGACTCGTTTTTCCATCCCCTTCCGCCCTCGGCCCTGATGCTTACCCCCCGTCCCCCTCCCCCGTTCCCCTCGCTCCTCTCTACCTCGCATCTCTCTGTCTCTAATTGCGCGGCGGCCCGTACCCGCGGCGCATGCATCCTCGATATTTATGTTGCTCGTACTTTAGCCACGATGGTACATCGCGGGTCCGCGAGGACCCCTAACAGCACCCGTAAACTCTCCCCTCTCTCTCGCTCTCTCTCCTCTCTCCCTCTATCTCTCTTTCTCTCACGCCATTTTCTGTGCTTCTTTGTAACCACTGGCTCGTAATAGTCGCTCGCGGGAACACGGAGAGCCTGTTCCCCGAAGATCGCCGCACGCTCGCGTTATGCCACCCTAATTCAATGCAGGGATGCGCCTAAACGCGAAGCTCGATCGAGGAGTCCCCCGAAGTCTCTTTTTGCATCACCTTGACAATTAATTAGCAGGAAAATATTTGTCTCGAAATTGGTGATATATTCGCACTGAAATTTGTGCTAATGTTTATTGAAAATTGTAAAATAAATATAAATAAATTTGGTAGAAAGAAGATATAAATATATGTGAGTAAATATAGTAGAAGAATTATAATATATAAATAAATATAATATATAGATATAATATAATAGGAAATCTATATAAATGCGAATAAATATAATAGAAGAAGAAATCTGCATTAATATAAGTAAATATAATATGAGAAAGCTATATATATATGTCAATAAATATAGTAGAAAAATTCTATGCAAATAATATATTATATAATAGGAAATTTATATAAATGGGAATAAATATAATAGAAGAGGAAATCTACATAAAGCTAAATAAATATAACAGAAGAAGAAATCTACAGAAACATAAGTAAATGTAATAGAAAAATCTACACAAATATAAATAACTATAATAAAACAAAACCTCCACAAATAAAAATAAATATAATAGAAAAGTAGCTGAAGAAAAATACAAATAAATATAATAGGAAAGAAGCTTGAGCAAAAATACAAAAAAATATAGTAGAAAAGAAGCTTGAACAAAAATGCAAAAAAATATAATAGAAAAAAGCTCAACATAAATACGAATAAATATAACAGAAAAAAAGACTGAACAAAGGTACAAATAAATAAAATAGAAAAGGACCTTAACAAAAATACAAATAACTATAATAAAAGAGAAGCTGAACAAAAGTACATAATATTTTAATATCTCCGTGAAACCAGCGCGACAAGGTCCCTATAAACGAAGTATCTTCAATGAGAC
>NW_027584514.1:0-2001 GCF_028453695.1 Augochlora pura
CTCTTTCTTCCACCGCCAATCTCGTGCCATCTCCGTTCCAATTTCCACGGAAGATGTTTTTCCTCGTGACGAGTCTCGGAGCCGGGGACGACGTGAAAATTTCAGGGCTGAATAGCGCGAGGGAACCCGAAAACGTCGGCCCGGCTCGGGCCTCGCCGAGAATTCTCGTTTGGGGTGGGTCGAGACTGAGGTAAGAGTACCAAGGGTGGAGCCGGTTACTGTGCCCTTTTTTTACTTTTGAGAATAATTAATTTTATGTTCAGCGGATCAGACGCAGCAAATTATTTCATTTGAATTCAATCATTGATCTGTTAAGATTATTGTATTATTATTATATGATTATTATATTATATTATATTTGGGACTATGATTCCTTTTTTACGTTGCGTTGATTAGCATTAACCTGTTAGCTGCGTATGAGGTGTATACACGTCATAAAGAAATGGTAATTTTATATCTTATAATAAAAATATTTCATCTACTTTTTATGTCAAAATGCTTATGGTAACATAGTCATAAATTTCGCACACTTTAGAATAATTCTAGAACAATTATCGAAAAAACTACACTCAGTATGGTGGATAAAACGCGTAACAAAATTTCTCTTCAAAATATATCGACGCAGCTAAGTGGTTAACTTGTTCCGAACCCTTTGCACTCGAAACCATTTTAAGCTTAGACCCAAAATTGCTATTTTGACCAGCTGTAGTGTAGTACTTAATATAATTTGCTATATGAGATTGAGTCTTAAGACTCGTAAAACTGTTACGCTTTTAACAGAAGGGTATTTAATAATGTCAACATTACTTTGTTAATTATATAACAATTTTCATTGGCGCTGCAGAGGCGCCACTCGAGTGCAAAGGGTTAATATTGTCCTTAATAGGACCAGATAATTTTTGTTTTTTTTTTTATTGTCTTTATTTACTGTCGTTTCTAGACTTTGGTAACAATAGAATTCAATTTGATTTCGACTTAGAAGAAATTAATAATTTTCATATTTAGTGGAGCTTACATAGAATCTTTGTCACGGGTCTGACTCGTTGTTATAATGCAAGGGGTTAATTATGAACACTCGCAAATTTAGTTATGCTTGTTCGAACGGCGGTGTTGTTAGGCAAGGATGCACCCTGTTCTTCCATATTGTGTACTTCGATTGTTTCATTGTTCAGATTTATGGATGGCATCCGCGATTCGTATTCAATGTCTCTGTTTTTGGAACAAACGGGGACGATGTTCCACAATAGGTACACGCTGGTGCTTCATTGGTTTAGCCGTGTTATTCTTTATTTGTGTTAAATGAGTAATTAGAGTTACAATAATAATATAGAAGAACGTTTTATCGTATATAAAATTTACTTTTAGTTTAATATAATACATCGTCCATAATCAATTGACCATTTATTGGTTTAGCTGTATTATTCTTTATTTGTGTTAAATAAATAATTAGAGTTACAATAATAATATGGAAGAGCGTTTTATCGTATATAAAATTTACTTAGTTCAATATAAAACATCGTAAAACATAATATAAAAAAAGCTGAAACATTGCACATTACCTATTTATCACATTAAACAGAACAATTCTAAAAATAAGACAACGTTACACCTAAATTAGTTCAATTCGATTAAATACAAAATTGCTAAAGGTTTCGTTAAAGCGTCGACAACCGTTTTATCAATGGACACACGTTTCCGACGAATGTCTCCGCTTTCGAAATCCTGGCGGATACAATGACACTATCGGCTATCCGATTGTTGTCTGGAAGCATCGGTGTGCCCGGACGGCTGCGCGCGTCTTATCTAGACGCGATGGATTACGGATCGATGTTATGCAAACCTGTTTCTCGAATAATGGAAATATAGAAAGTGAATTTGTATGCGATACCGTGTCGGGCGCGCGGCATGCGAGCGACAGCCTCTGTGCGCACCGAATCAGGACCGATAACAGTCGTCTGGGATAAAGCAGCTCTTTCCAGGGCTCCGCCGGAGAAGCGTTCC
>NW_027584515.1:0-2000 GCF_028453695.1 Augochlora pura
TTATTATATGAGGTAGGAATATTTTTGGAGAGGATTTTAGGACTTGGTCATTCTATTTTAGGTTCATATATAACATAATAAATCCACCTTAAACAACAAATATCGCATATTCATTTCGCATAAAAAAAAGAGGGAAGGAACTTATGGGACACCCTAATAGATCGTCGGCTGCGTGAATTTCGAGATCGAAACCAACACGTTGGCGCCCGCGAAACGACTAGAATAAATCAGAGAGCCGGCCGACGTCATTTAACTAAACGACTCCCGAAAGGGACTACGGGTCTCCCCCGACTGGGAATTATATTTAGAGATTTCCACGTCTGTCCTGCATTCGTGACAATTAAAGCAGTCCGGTAACGAGTTAGCAACAGTCAATTAAGAAAAAATCTGGTGCCCCGCGCTATTATTAGAAATACGCCATCGTTAGAGCCGACGGGGGCCTTTTGCCCGTTAAACGATGTCCTCTCAGCTCAGAAAACACCATAGAATTCCTAATTTGTTAATGAAGCGACGAATGTAATGTTAGTTTATTTTCAAGAATAATTAAGTTTATATTGGTCGAATAAAATGTAGTAAAAATGTAATTTATATAAATTCGATTAATTATTCGTTAGAAATAGAAGAAAGGAATAAAATGAGAAAGTATGAAATCGATTAGTTAAAAGAGAAATTAATTATTCATGGAACGTAGCGAAAACTGTGCTGAGTAGAGCAATATTTACATTTTTAACATGAAAGAACCTATAGAATTATTAAAATACAGAATTATTAAATTACTAAATTATTAAAATACAAAATTATTATAATACGAAATTGTTAAAATACAGAATTGATAAAATACAAAATTATAAGTAATATAAGGATGGCACTTGCACACATCGTCGCGAAAGGGTTAAAAGACAAACGAACACCGAACGGCGTTCTCCGCCGGATTATAACTCCGATCATGGCGGCGCCGCCTTTCCAAAAGCTCGGCCCACCCTCTCGCGAACCCCGCCGCCACCCCTTCCATCTCCCGTTCGTTCTTTAACGTGGCCGTTCGTTGCGTGCAATCCCGTGAAACGAGAGAGCCCGAGCAAAAATAAAAGGAATATATTAAGAGCGTCTCCGTCGGCGTTGCCACGGCTCCCGTCGCGCGCGCGCACGCGCGCGCAAGGTCCGTTCGGTCTAATTTCTAATTATTCCGCCGGAGTGGCTCTAATTAGCGTAGGTAGCGGCGTTCGTACCCGTACAACTGTTTCCTTCGTGTCAGGGGAAGGGTGGTGGAGGGGGAGGAAGGGGGTTGCGCACAGCCGTGGGTAGGAGCCTAGGTAAATAAGCTCTGCGGTTGTGTTCGCGCGTGCACGTGTGCTCTGCCGCCGCCGGCGGCGGCCCGCCATTTACGGAGGATTTTATCGCGGAGAACGTCGCGCGCTCGATGCCCCTCTCCCCCCTTAACCCCTTCGCCGCAATAATTATTCGACGTTCGAGACGCTGGACGATCGACGACCGATCGATCATCCGAGAGTCCGTACACACCGGCGTACACCTTGGGATCGTCGATCTCGCTTGTCACCCGGGTTTGCTTCTTGTAGCGAGGGGGGTGAGGGGAAGAGGGGGGGGGGGCAGGCAAACGACCGCTGCGATCTCGGAAATTGTATCGAATGATTTTTGTTGCGGCGTTACTCGCACGTTGCATTGGAATGTATGGTGATTCGATCGCTTTGATTTATTTATTTGAATTGTTTTCACTTTGTTTGAAAAGTTTGAGGTTGCGGTTGTAGAGATTGTAGGTTATAGTTGGACAGATTATAGGTTATGGTGCGTAGATTGTAGGTTATAGTGATACTGATTATTGGTTATAGATATATAGATTATAAGTTATAGGTTATAGATATATAGACTATAGATTATAGTTATAATGATCGTAGGTTACAGTTACATAGATTTTGACTTAAATTATTTTTTAATAATAATAATATAATGTCCTCCTAAAATGTGGAAATTACGATGGACATTAT
>NW_027584516.1:0-2000 GCF_028453695.1 Augochlora pura
GGGTGTTATTAACAATCCTTAGAGGTTTTTAGGAGGGTTTACTAATATCATTTGAATGCTCCTTTGGGGAACCAATTGTTTTACGTTGATATCTTCTCTATGCTTGTTTGCGTGAATTCATTGTTGTGGAGACTTTTTGTGGGTTAATTTGTCGGAGTTTTTTTGAGGAAACCAAAGTCCCAAGCAAACTCAACTACTTGGCCTATTTTACGTTGCCCTGGCAATGTTTTTTTATTGGGTTACAACGTTTCTCGCACGGCTGAAGATTACTTGATAGGATTTCTCACACTTCCAAACGCACAGTGCCGAATTCTCTTCTCGCATCGACCTCCTTCGATCGCTATCGAGTGGGGATCGACGCGTACGCATCTTCGGCGCTGGAGAAGGGAGATCATGCGTTGTCACACACATACATACACACACTTCACGACGGCGTTTCGCTCGCCTGGAGACAATATGTAACCAGCCCGGTTACAACTTAGTAATTCGGGTATTCTATTTAAGTTTGATTCTGACTCTAATTGTGTAGTAGTGGTTTGGGTTTGCTCACCAGTATTAATGAAACACACATTGGTAGCCACATTGTCGATGTTGCACAGTCTGGTAGTGTATGCATGGGGTTCTACCGGCACTTCAATGGTGTCCTGCAATTTTATAGAATTATTGTTGCAGGTTAATTTATCATTGGTAATTTTGTATTGGTACTGCTGTAAAAATGGTAGGCCAATGATGCCATCTTCTATCAAAGGGAAATCATTTGGAACTATCAGAAATTTATGTGTTTTGCCTAACGTATGTATGTCAGTGTAAAGTGTCGTCTTATGTTTATCATTGCCTAATCTAATGGTCACTTCGTCACACTGTTTTGCACTAGTAATTATTCCTTTCTTGATGATGTTGATTCCGGCCCCTGTGTCCAGTAGTAATCTCCCTGGGGCTGACAGTCCTCCAAATTGTGCATATACGTGTTTGTTAGGTTTTATGCACATCCATAGGATTAGTTTGACAGATTGCCGGCAACTTAGCAATTAAGTTATAAACGTATTAAACCATTGCCGGCAAACGAGCGCCAGATGTGGGCTGTTGACCGGACTTTCGCCCGGTCATAAAATCACAGCTCTGTGTTTTTCGACCATCGGTTTCGCTAGGCCGGATTTTTCCCTTTTTTGGGCAAAACACCACAGCTCATTTTCACCACGAAAATCGTATCTAGCAGCGCACCAATAGAAATCTTCCTGGAGTTTCATTGGTCGCCTCCTAGAACTACCGGCTAGTATAAAAGCTTCGAAACATGTACATATTGTGTGACTCTAAAATAAACGATCAACTAGAACCTAGTCTCTGCTTAGTAAATTACTTAGTCGGCAACCACGTGCAAAAATTACAAAGTTTGAAGATCTCCGATCACACAAATATCAACCATTGGTCCTTCGAGCCGGATACCTCGATTCAAAGAAGCTGAAAGCTGTTGCATCAAAAGCAATCTGGAATTGGTTTAGTCCACGATTGCGGTTTGGTATCCAGAATTCACCGCCCGGACCAAATTCGGGACTTGTTATATGGCATCCTTCTATTGGAAGAAGTTGCTTACATTGTGTGGAGCAGCCACAACATCATCAGCATCCAGAGAGGCGCAGTGCGTGTTCCAACCTTTGGAACATCACACCCTTAAACGAGATAGTGAGGAGCGATAGCAGTATTCATCGACGCAGTTTCCGGCCCACATCCCGGTGTATCGTAACTGCTTCAGCAGAGAGATCCAGCATCGCTCAACTACTTCAGCGTGTCTTTGCGTGAGTCATTTAACTGTTTAGAAGCGTACGAAAATGGAAGCCCAACTGAAAACACTCGTTTCGGAGCGCGGAGCGGTTAAGGCAAAATTAACTGTTGGGAATAGGTATAATAAGCGGAGAAAATAAAACACGTGTTATTGGCTTCCACTTTCGATTTGATCTTCGTAATGGTGCTTGTTCCAGTATTTGGTCCTTTGTGTCATTTCT
>NW_027584517.1:0-2000 GCF_028453695.1 Augochlora pura
AAAAGAATTAAGATTAAAATCATTGTCAACATTGAAAGATACCACTAATAATACAAAATCATATAAAGTAGAGAGTGGACAAACGTGAAAAAGACGCAATTTGGCCGTCCTACAGAAATATGGGCAAGTTCCTAGGTTACCTGCCATTGTCTTCAAATGCTTTACCAGTTGTTCTTGGTCTGTGTTCACTAAAAAAGAGAATTAACTGATATTACTTATTGAAATGTACATATAAAAGTAAAATATGTAGACAAATTAGAAAAAAAATACTTACTGTTTCTCCGTGAGTTTGTCGCGTTGAATGAAAGAGCTGAAAATAATAAAAAAATGATGTAATAAAATTAAATTATATGAAGATGTTTATTTGGGACAGAAACTGACCATGGCATCCGATTCTGCAGATATTTTTCAAGAAAAAACTGTCGCGAAAGTGTCGATACGGTTTTAAATTTGTATAGATCGAAAAAATATCTGCCGACAATGCGTACGCGGCGTTTTTCCGCTGTGTCGTCTGCTACTTGCTCCTCTTGACTCGGCAGTGTCGTAACTATGCGTGATCATCTTTTGTTTCTTTATATTTCAGTGTTGCGTTCTTAGCTAGGAACAAGATTTTATCAAACCATATTCGACTCAAGAATATAAAAAAAATCTACAGATAGAAAAGTTCAATGTTGGAAAATGAATCACACGTTATTTACACGGAATGGGTGCGCCATTGCATGTCGCTATCGACTTTGATCACACATAGCTACGGCACTGCCAAGTCCAATCCAAACAAACAAGCAGCGGACCACGTAGCGATAAAACGCCGGGTACACGTTACCGACTAGAGTTGGGCAAAGTGTTTAGGTAAATGAAAATTTAGATTAACAAATGAAAGCTAAATATAATCTTTATTCAAAAATTCAACTAAACAAATTATTCATCCGTCGAATAAATCTTTGAATAACCGTTGCCAGCTAAAGTAATAGTGATGCCGAGCGTGTCGAGCTTTATCGTGAAAGACAATGTAAGCGGATCAAAGACAATGTAACCGGATAGAGAATCAAGCGATTTTAATAGCAATTGACAATTTTTTATTTTATATTTGTACTAGAATAATATATCTATGGGGCACCAATTAGAAACCACTGTATGGGTTGTATTAAAAAGATACAGAAAAAATACCGAAAACCGTATGTCTGTTTCGATATGGTATATTTCAGACGGAGAATTTAAAAGTTACGGTCGATCACGCGGATGCAATGGTCCGATTATATTCATAATGTGAATAAATAAAAACCGAGTAATATCATGAAGCGATATGTACTTACGTGCGTTTCTGCTTCGTGGCGTTGGTCAGAACGCACTCGAAAGAATGACATTCGACCCAGGGCTCGCAGGCCACTTGAACTTCAGATGTTTTCCCCACCTCAGAGGTTTTCTTTCCTTCTTCCCTTCGTGTGAATTAAGAAAGGATATGCATACTTTATCCATTGAATTTGTTTCCCGATAATTGAACATTTTCGCATATCATTTTATTAACAATGTCGATAGTTCAACATATTTGGGACATCGGTGTGTCATTCTTTTGAAATCGCGGATATTTCATGACTACCACAGCTTATGTATATTTTGTTTACCACTACATGATCTGATCATTGCTGTAGGAATAACTACCGCTTACGGCATATGTACAGATCGGACCTTCCGTCTATTGAGAATGCCACAAGCAAGACATCTCGTGTTATCGATTCACATTGGGCTATGGCAATTAATATAATGAAATCGCAAAATACAATGAACAACGATAATCCAATCATTGTGTATGTAAAAGAATTTTTTAACAAAGATCATGTTTCTTGTTACGCCAACGTATGTATGCAATGTATGTTACATTGCACGAATATGCGGAGTGCACTTCTTCAACTTGATCGCAATGACCAATTAAAAATTTTAGCAGATGATTATATGTGTTAGCGACAACGCATTTTTTTAGAGAAAATCTGAAACGAGTGAAT
>NW_027584518.1:0-2000 GCF_028453695.1 Augochlora pura
TGACTACTTTTTTCTCCAAACGATCGCTGAAAACGATGAACAAGCGCCACATACAAGTTCATATTTTTCGTGAAAGCATATGTTTATAGCAATACCGTGAGATTTAGAGACTTTCCTCGCAGTTCGATAAATATTATTTTAATGTAATATTGGTGGAGGAACATTGTTTTAAGATTTTATCGACCGGTCATTCATTGTTATATTTTAATAACGTTAGAATTAAATTAGAATTTATTTTGTATATTCTATCTATTGCGATAGGTATATAATATTGAAAGAATTATATAATAATACCTTAATAATAGATAACAAATTATTGGTGATCATGACAATTGATTTACAGACCACCGGTCAAGATAAAAAGCCGATTTATAAATATATCGGTCGGTTAATTGTCAACAATAATTGGAATATCACACCCATTCGATTATTCTGTAACGGAGCAGCATGTCTTCGACTTTAAAATCCATATTAAATTATTACACCCAATTCGCTCACCGTAAACTGCACCATGTCTTAATTAAAGCAATCAAAACGATAAAAACTTCGAACTCCACGCATCCCTTACCATCGCCGCACCTCCTCCCTCAATAATTCCGTCCCGCCGCCTCGTTCAAGCGGCCCCGCGAATTCCGCGGTATTACGTCCTAGCAAATGTTTAAACTTGAAAAATTATCCAATTAACCGAAGTGCCGTTCTACACGTTGCACGGATCAAACGCGGCCGGGACGCGTACCGCACCGAACCGTAGAAACAGACCGCGCAATGGAATCTCGACGATCTACGAGAGTTCTCGACGATCTACGAGAGTTCTCGCTCCCAGCCGGAGGCGCGATACGAATAATCCGCGCGGATTGTTTACTCGCAGGATCGAAGGTGCACGGATTATACTTTAAGTTTCGCTCGGAGCAAAATTCGCGGCCACCTCGACCGATAATTGATAGAAACTTTTCCCCCGCAAGGAGATCGGAGCCTACGAAGATCGGTAGAGGGGGTGGGGAAGTTGGGGGTGGGGGGTGGGGGGTCGTGTCTATCGGCTTCGTTGAATTATTGAACAATCTTTGTCAATGGCGGCGGCGCGTTATAAATGATCTCGGTTTACAGGACGGAATCGAATTTCCCTTGACACACAAACCCATGCCGGGGTGGCTGAAAACGAAGACGGAACTTCGAGTTTCGCGCGCGCGCGCGCGCCCGCCCGCTTACGTAGCGTCGAACGAGTTTCGACGGGACACCCTCGAATATAATATTACAAAGGGAGCGTTCCCAGTCAATGAATATGTTCGCGAGTTTCTCGAGCGCGCGCACGATTTTCTATGAAATCGTATCCGTCGGCCGGCGAACGGTTCGTTCGACGCGAAGTCGCGCGCGGAACGCCGAAAATGGCGTCTTGAACTTCGGCCATTTTGAAATGGTGCACTATGGTCTGGTTCGTCAAATTTCGGCGACGAGGTTGGATAAATTATCGCTTTAGAAATAACAGATAAATGTTATCGATGGTGCCGTTGCGATCGTCGATATATAAATTTTTAATCCTTGTTGTGAATTTGTTACAGGTAGTTGTAGTTTTTAGTAATTATAATTTTTAGAATTAGGTTGCATGTGAGTGAATATTGCAGACGCATTTTTATTGTGTAATATTAATTATGTAATATTACATATTATGTTATCGATTATGGTATTAGAAAACTGTATATTGTGAGAGTCGATGGTTATAATAAATATATATATATATAATAATAACGTTATCTAATAAAAATTTCTCTACCGAATCAAGTTTGAAAAAAAGTCTTCTAATTCTACGTTATTTATATCTCCCATAAAAAATTCATAGATATAATAACTTATGTCGTACGATCCAACGAGAGCTATGTTATTATTAAATAAACAAAATGGGATAAAAATTTGAATTTTCGAAAAAAAGTTTCAAAACCCAACGAGAGCTATTTTATCATTAAATAAACAAAATACGATAAAAATTTGAATTTTCGAAAAATATT
>NW_027584519.1:0-875 GCF_028453695.1 Augochlora pura
CGACATTTCAGCTGGTGACATGACTGTTACTGCAGGTGTTACGTTGAAATTCAATTAATACAACTACTTTGCAACAGAAAATACAATGCATGATCCTGGTTATTACATTGCTGCCGTGAAATCTCAACATTCATCGGTATTCTTCTCGAAATATGATATAAGCTTGAGTATGTAATGAAATCGACATATCAGCTGGCGACATAGCTGTTTCTGCAGGTGTTACTTTGAGATTCAATGAAAACAAGTACTGTGCACCAGAAAATACAATACATGATGTTGGTTATCACATTGCAGCAGGGAAATCTCAACATTCGTCGGTATTCTTCTCGAAATATGATTTAGGCTTGAGTATGTATGAAATCGGCATTTCAGCTGGCGACATAGCTGTTTCTGCAGGTGATACGTTGAAATTCAGTGAAAACAAGTACTGTGCACCAGAAAATACAATACATTATGTTGCTTATTACATTGCTGCCGTGTAATCTCTACATTCATCGGTATTCTTCTCGAAATATGATTTAGGCTTGATTATGTATGGAAACGACATATCAGCTGGTGACATGACTGTTTCTGCCGGAGTTACGTTGAAATTCAATGATAACAACTACTTTGCACCAGAAAATACAATACATGATGTTGCTTATTACATTGCTGCCGTGTAATCTCAACATTCATCGGTATTCTTCTCGAAATATGAATTAGGCTTGATTATGTATGAAAACGACATATAAGCTGGTGACATGACTGTTTCTGCAGGTGTTACGTTGACATTCATTATAAACAAGTACTTTGCACCATAAAATACAATGCATGATGTTGGTTATTACATTGCAGCAGAGAAATCTCAACATTCATCGGTATTCTTCTCGAAATAT
>NW_027584519.1:975-1999 GCF_028453695.1 Augochlora pura
GCAGGTGTTACGTTGAAATTCATTGAAAACAAGTACTTTGGTCCTGAAAATACAATACATGATGTGGGTTATTACATTGCAGCTGACAAATCTCGACATTCATCGGTATTCTCCTCGAAATATGATTTAGGCTTGATTATGTATGAAATCGACATTTCAGCTGGTGACATGACTGTTACTGCAGGTGTTACGTTGAAATTCAATTAATACAACTACTTTGCAACAGAAAATACAATGCATGATCCTGGTTATTACATTGCTGCCGTGAAATCTCAACATTCATCGGTATTCTTCTCGAAATATGATATAAGCTTGAGTATGTAATGAAATCGACATATCAGCTGGCGACATAGCTGTTTCTGCAGGTGTTACTTTGAGATTCAATGAAAACAAGTACTGTGCACCAGAAAATACAATACATGATGTTGGTTATCACATTGCAGCAGGGAAATCTCAACATTCGTCGGTATTCTTCTCGAAATATGATTTAGGCTTGAGTATGTATGAAATCGGCATTTCAGCTGGCGACATAGCTGTTTCTGCAGGTGATACGTTGAAATTCAGTGAAAACAAGTACTGTGCACCAGAAAATACAATACATTATGTTGCTTATTACATTGCTGCCGTGTAATCTCTACATTCATCGGTATTCTTCTCGAAATATGATTTAGGCTTGATTATGTATGGAAACGACATATCAGCTGGTGACATGACTGTTTCTGCCGGAGTTACGTTGAAATTCAATGATAACAACTACTTTGCACCAGAAAATACAATACATGATGTTGCTTATTACATTGCTGCCGTGTAATCTCAACATTCATCGGTATTCTTCTCGAAATATGAATTAGGCTTGATTATGTATGAAAACGACATATAAGCTGGTGACATGACTGTTTCTGCAGGTGTTACGTTGACATTCATTATAAACAAGTACTTTGCACCATAAAATACAATGCATGATGTTGGTTATTACATTGCAGCAGAGAAATCTCAACATTCATCGGTATTCTTCTCGAAATAT
>NW_027584520.1:0-1999 GCF_028453695.1 Augochlora pura
TCAAATATGAAATCAAACCAGTTAAACATGAAAGCCGTGAAAAATCCTTAAATTACGCCCGTGCGCCACCTACAGAATATCTCATGCTCGTAGACGTCCATCTCTTTGTTGACAAGATCAATTGTTTCTTACAAAACGAAATCACTTTCCGAACAACCCAATATCTATAGGTTACGAAAAACGATCGTAGAAGAAACTAAGTAAGTAATTAATAATACAAAAATCGTTGCGAAGATGTGGAAAAGAATCGTTCAATATTTATCAATGTTTCCTCGGTTTGCGAAAATTAGTAAATCTACCAATTAATTATAAAAAATAACTTCAATGAAATGTCGATCATGTCGATCCAATTTTTTATTACATTTCAAATTGTTACGGATTCATATGTGAATAGCTGGATGGATATTTTTCTTAAATGATTGAATATTTCTTTTAACGAATAATATATATTATAAAAATAAAATGAATAGTTAACGTAAAGATAAAATATTTTAAAATTACTACAAATTACACAATACGTTACGTCCATACTACGGACCAAGCAATTTAAGGGTTTAAATTAAGTAAAGAAAACTTGTCAAGTGTCGCACAACCTCAAACATACACAGTTACATTACCGATATACTTAGCACATTTACTTACCGTATACTTACATAAAATAGGCACAATTTTCAATAGTCGAAAGACTGTTTCTCGCAATTGTTCAATCATTCTTCTAATTCCCGCACGCACTCCACGTGCAACGTATATCGCGCGAAATCTCGACGAACACTCTCATAATTAGTTGCAACGAATTAAAAGCAAAACACGTTGATTAATTCCACTGGAAGAAGGAAAAAAAAATTAATTTTTATTCATGAGCGTTCGGTTACGAAAGCGAATCTCGCAGCAGAATATTGAAAGCGTTTTCATTGCGATAGAAGAATTTTAAATATCGAACAGTAAATTCTAGTAAAGCTACTCGAGTGTGAACATTAGCGGACAGCTCTTAGAACGCACTATACGAGAATGAGAATGATCGTGAAGCAGGCCCGGCGGGTAAGTTTATTACCATAATCGGCCAGCGTCTTTTCTACGATGCGACTGATAATGAAAGAATTGCGTATCCACGCGACGATGCGAAATTACGTCTCGCGCCGGAAGCATTGATTTCAGCGCTGTTTAATCGCCTGCCGTGCACAATATTGCATAACTGAACACACGTTCCTGTAAATAATTCGCCGGGACAACGTAAAAACGTTTCACAATGTATTTTGAACACGTTCGCCGCGAAGAACGTTTATATATATATATATATAAAAGCGAATTTTTCAACTCCGGATTAAACGTTTGCGCCGGCGCGGCGGGACAGGCGCGTTTCGAGCGCAATGGGCAAAATGAATCGACCCATTTGGTTTTTCCTCGCCCACATTCCGCGCGGCGAAGTTTATTAAAATACCGATAGAACGGCGCCGGTGCAGTGTTGCGGTGCAATTAGCTCTCCGTAATTATCGTATATACAGGAAGGAGGATATAATTCTTCTGCTACTGCCGAGTGAGAATGGTGTTTACGGAATACACGTCGTTGCCAAGGCGGTCTGAGAAGGAAAAAGCCGGACGTGATGGTACTTACGTAATCCCGTAATAATCGAGCTAACAAGATATTTAGTGGATTTCATGAAATTATTGCTTTTGACATCGTTTCTGTGCACAGTTGCTTGCGCAATTACTCTTCGACCACGGAACGGGGTGTACGAGCGCTCGGATTTAACCTGGAGCAATCGTTTTCGTACTACGAGGGCTTCGCTCTGTTCTTTTTCGGTTCTACTTAAATCGGAGATATACAGTTTGTCAAAAAAGTATTGGCACAACCAGTTTTCTTTGAATTTCTTTAAACTATAAAGTAGTCTATTAACATTAACTATGTTTATTAGTGTCTTTTGACGCGCATAAACAGTATGTTTACTGAGAAATCTCAGTTATTTGTTATAAGGAAATAAAGTCAAGAAAACGAAAAATC
>NW_027584521.1:0-1999 GCF_028453695.1 Augochlora pura
GTTCCTGAATTAAAATTTGCAAGAGGCGAATTCATCGTTGATGGTGGAGCATCAGTAAACATAATTAAATCGGAATCGCTGGGAAAGTATACAAAAATTTTTTCTTCAAGAAAACCTGACATACAAGGACTGACGGGATCTTCCATTCGAACTATGGGAACCGTTAAACTCCATATAAATGGAATACCAGCCTTGTTCTACGTTGTGAAAAATTGTGCCACACCAGCAGATGGGTTTTTGGGTAGTCCCTTCCTATTACAAGAGGACGCCCAAATCTCTTATTTTCACAAACTACTGATAACTCGTACCCAGCCGACCACGCCCATTCGATTTACCGAGGTGAGAGGAGGGCAAGGTTATTTCAAACCTAAATCTCAAAAGATTAAAAATTCTGGGACAAACAAGAGTTATCAACTGCACCAGAAAACCATGCAGAATGCTTGCAACGATGCAACCGCGGCGCATAGTCGCAGAAATAATTTTCATAAAAATCAAAACCTGAAATCAGCAGCGGTCGAATCGGATTCCATTGAGCAACGCATCCGAGAATCGCGCAAAAATAATAAACTATCGCAGAACGATAAAGCAAAGACTCCACTGCAATCCCATAATCGGACAAAATCCAAAAAACCAAGGTCCGCAGTAGAATTACCAAAAACCTACAAGCAGCCAAAGGAGCCTAAACAATTTGGCCAACGACGTTCTCAAACTTCGAGTGATAGTGAGAGTGATATCATCAGAGACCTAACTAGTTTCTACGAACGCAATTCGCCAAAAAACACACCGGCACCATCAAATCAAAATTTAAAAAATCTAAAACCTATAACTCTGCAAACACCAAAAATTCTCCAACGTCCAATTGGCACCTCGACTACATATTACAATCGGATCTCACCATCGAATTACATCCAGAAATGGCCAACGTACTCTACACGAGATTACGCATTTTCATCGACGGAGAACAATAGCTCAACTGAAGAAGACGACATCGATGACGTTTCCAATCCACCCAAACAAATCAGAAAACGAGCTCATTACAGAGCCTTATCACCCATTGGAGATAACACGACACCAGAACACACGAAAGAATCCGGCGAGACCCTCGAGTCTGACCCGCCACTTACAGTGTCACATAACAAAGCACCTTTGTCCAGGCAAAATTTAGGAATCATTTAGAACTTTCCAATCAAAATAGCGACTAACCCTGAAAACAGACACTATCACCAAAACAGTTCATTATCTCTCTCAGGACACCCTCCGTCCTTTTTCAAAAATTTCATATAAAAGGGCTCCCAACGCATTGGAACAGATCAGTCTCCTTCAATCCTACCAGGCGACACCCGAATCTCGGTCAATCCACTGTCTCTATACCCGCTCACAAATTCCGTATAGTGCAAGTGCCATTTTCATAAACTCATTTCGCAACCATGCCCGAGGAAGCTTCGACGCAAACTGGAAATCACGAAGGTACCCGGACGGTACATGTCCAGACGGGCGAGGATCCCACGTGGGTCTCAACAGAGCTTCTCGGGGTGCAAAAGCAGCCTACTGGAAAATTCAACCCGGGAAAAGGGTGGTTCGAACCCGGGAAGAAAACCCAAACCCTGTCATTTACCCTGTGTACCCGCAGCACGCAGACGGAGGGAAAATGTGGGAAAAGAACCAGGTCAGCTACAAATTTCGACATAGATCTGGATGTAATAACGGACGAGAACATTTCGGAGTGGATGCCTGGAGAACGTCTCGAGAAGAAATGGAGGCGTATTAGAAGGAAACTGGAGCAATTATTTTAAGAAAAAAAAACACACACACCTAGAGTAAGTACACAAAACAACACACAACACACGGTAATAACATGACACGCCCTTGGTAAAGCATATGCCTTCAAGAAGTAGTGAAAGCATCACTTACATGATGTTTCATCTAAGGGGGGAGGTGTTACGTACGGAGACTTTCTCACGACGTTTTTCTTTTCTTCTTGAAGACATATGCTAGATAA
>NW_027584522.1:0-1998 GCF_028453695.1 Augochlora pura
AGAAATGACACAAAGGACCAAATACTGGAACAAGCACCATTACGAAGGTCAAATCGAAAGTGGAAGCCAATAACACGTGAGGGATATGTGTCCTACTATACTATAGAAGATCGTTCCGATGAACCTGAGTCTGCAAAAGAGGCACTCGAAAGCCCGGACAGAGGAAAATGGATGCAAGCCATGGAAGAGGAATACGATGCTTTACTGAAAAATAATACATGGGAAGCAACACAAAGACCATGGGATAGAAAGATCCTAAATACTAGGTGGGTATTCAAGAAAAAGTTAAGTCAAACAGGACCCCCTAGATATAAAGCAAGACTCGTGGTGAAAGGCTGTGCTCAAAGAGAAGGAATTGATTATCAGGAGACCTTCTCACCAGTGGTAAAGTACAGTAGCATAAGGTATTTACTGTCTTTAGCGGTACGGGAGGGCCTCACAGTTACTCATATGGATGTCACAACGGCATACTTAAATAGCGAACTCGAAGAAGTAATTTACGTGAAACCGCCAGAGGAAATCCAGAAAAATCACAAACCAGGAGACGTATGGAAATTAAAAAAGGCAATGTATGGTTTGAAACAGAGCGGCAGGGTCTGGAATAAAAGATTGGACGATACTTTTAAAAAATATGGATTAGAAAAATCCAAAGCAGATCCCTGTATATATCACCGCAAGTCAGGAGACAAGAGAGTCATGGTCGCCGTATATGTAGATGATTTACTGATCTTCTCTAATGATGAAGCAGAAGAATTAAGATTGAAGAACTGTCTGCAAAAAAATTTTGAGATGAAAGACTTGGGGGAGGCCAAGAACTTCTTAGGGATGAACATTGACAGAAACAAGGAGCAAGAGCATATACAAATCAGCCAAATGGAATACATAAAAAGGATGCTACAAAATTTTCGACTGCAGGACAGCAATCCGGTAAGCACTCCAGCCGATCCCAGTATAAGATTGGATGTGGATGAAGAAAACATAAGTGTAACAAAAATGGATATGTCGAGGATACCTTACCAAGAAGCAGTCGGTAGTCTCTTGTACTTAAGTCAAATTTCTCGGCCTGATATAGCTTTTGCCGTAAATCAAGTAAGTAGATTTAGTAGCAATCCAGATATGCGACACTGGAATGCGGTAAAACGTATATTCAAATATCTTAAAGGTACTCTAGATTATAAACTAACGTACAGTAGGAAATCAGGCAATGAGATCATAGGTTACGGTGACGCAGACTGGGCAAACGATCAAAAAGAGAGGAAGTCGATCACAGGTTTTGTATTCCTATCAAACGGTGGAGCCATATCTTGGACAAGCAAACGGCAACGTACAGTGGCGCTTTCGACTGTGGAGGCAGAATACATAGCCTTAGCCTCGACCTGTCAAGAAGCCTTATGGTTACAACAGTTGAGAGAAGAGATCGAACCCAGCTGCGCGACAAAGCCGATTCAAATTTATTCAGATAATAACGGGGCAATTAGTTTAAGCAAAAACGCTTGTGTAAGTCAGCGATCAAAACATATAGATGTTCGATACCATTTTATAAGAGAAAATGTGGAGAACAATAAGGTAAGGGTAGGGCATGTATGTACGGAACAAATGGTCGCAGACATTTTTACGAAACCCTTGCCTGGACCGAAAATTCAATTTCATGCAAAGATACTAGGTCTAAATAGATAAGTTTTGTGTAGAAAGAAATAAAAAAGTCCAATTCAAGGGGGCGTGTTGGAGATCGCTATGTTAGAGGGCGCCTCGCGCGCGATGATCGGTGAATTGTACTTTTACCAAATAAACGAGGGTGGCGTTGCTTTCTTCCTTCCGATCCGACTGTAACGGTGTGCACACGTGTTTTACTTTCTCCGCTTATTATACCTATTCCCAACAGCAATTAACCGGTTGACCTGGCGATGTCCGGATATAATGTACCGTTGTATGTTTTTTCACGGTCGGGATTCCCTCTGGTCTCGTGATTTCGGGAAATTTTTGCAAGAGTTCCAGGTA
>NW_027584523.1:0-7037 GCF_028453695.1 Augochlora pura
AACATATAATATACCATATAACACACAATATAAAATATACCAACATACAAAAATAAATTCCCACGTCAAAATACAAATTAATTGAACGAAGCTCATTATGCAACTTGATGCACAGCCTCGACAGGCCGACGTTCGTCCCCGAAAGGTTAAGACGATTGTTTTCGGGAGCTTTCGCGAAACCGGAAATCCACGAACCACCGCGGGTTCCATGTAGCCCGATGGCGCCGGCGAAGGCAGACGGCGAAATCGCGCGGGAATATAAGAGAAAGACGGAGCAAGACGGGGCCGCATTATGTTTCGGTAATTGGCCGAATCCGGCGATGTTTTCAATTTGCTCAAAGGCGCCGCTTGTGCGTGGCTTTCGGATGGCGTAGGTGGCCGAAAAGGGTGGGGCCCTCCGTCGCCAAAAAAAACCCGAGGCACACGCGTCCAGAGCCGCGGATCTCTGCGGATTTCTGGCGCTTCGTTTCGAAGGATTCGTCCAAACGTTTATTTTCTTTATTAATTCTTTGCACTCGAAGCCATTTCAACTAGAAATCTAAAGTGATTTCTCTGATTTATAATATCTCCATATTATTAACAAAGTGCATTTTATGCGTATGTAATTGATTCATTCATTTCAACATAACGTAACCTTAACAATTTTTAAAATACAAACTTTGTTAGTATAGAGTTAGTATAGTATTTTATTGTGCCTCGCAGTCACCATTCGAGTGCAAAGGGTTAGAAAAGAATTTTTCTAATGGTGGATGGATTATTATAATTTGATTGTATGGGGTAGTAAAATATATTTGAAATGATATTAGTTTGTGAAATGATACTATGGAGTGTGTAATATAAAGTTGGGTATGTTATGTGATATAATGTATATTATAGTATGTGATATGTTATGTAATATAATATATGATATAGTATGTCATGCCATATAGTATACAATATGTTATGTGATATAATATATGATACCATATAGTAGACAATGTGATATAATATATGGTACCACATAGTATACAATGTGATATAATATATGATACCATATAGTATACAATGTGATATAATATATGGTACCATATAGTATACAATGTGATATAATATATGATACCATATAGTATACAATTTGATATAATATATGATACCATATAGTATACAATGTGATATATTATACAATATAGTTTATGATATCATATAGTATACAATGTGATATATTATATACAGTATGTGATACAACATACGATACACAGTAATATATAAAAATAAATAATCACCATCATCTTAACTAACACTAGACCAACCGACCCCTAAAACAACCGTTCAATATTTCATAAAAATTCCAAGAAATAATTAACACAATCTATAATGAAATACAAACGTAACAAAAATTCGAATAAAATTAATTTACCTAAAAACGTCCCACAGAAATATACCGTTTTATTATCGTCCGAGTTCCGCTGAATTTCTTTCCCTAAGCGATCCGGTCAATAACTGTACCCGTCGCGATCGCGTACCCGCCTTCTCTACCGGCCCGAGAAAGCCCCGGATCGATTTCCGGTTGCTCCTCTCGGAATAACCGCGCTAACTCGAAATAACTGGCCGAACGTTATAAACACCGATCCGGCGCGGCAGCGACCGTAGCTCGATAAACTCGATCCACTCTATAAATAACAATATTCCATAGTCGGCCACAATGGAACAGCGGGTGCATGTAAACACCGACGCGATGCAAATCAGGCTATAAACTTCGTTTACGCGGGGGTGGAGGGGTTGGAGGGGGGGGGGGGGGGGGGGGGGGAGAAGGAAACGCCGCGAGGGCCGACGAACGTCGCGTTACCACGTTTGCGTGCCGCGGCGAACTTCGCGGGGCAAACTTCCGAGCCCTCCGCGCTCGACTTAGTTTCTTCGCTTCGCAACAATGTTTGTTCCTTTACCGGGAAAACTTTCTTCCTTGTCCGTAACCCTTTCCACGCCGAGCGTAATCGCGGCGAACTTTTCTCCGCGCGTTTTGTTCGCCGACGATGTCTCGTTGACGAATTACTCGTCGAAAGAAGTCGCCGGCATTTGGTCGACGCTTTATTTCAAACGGCGATTTAAATATCTGAATTTTATTTCAACCCTCGGCGATTTAGAGATTCTAATTTCATTTCAACCCTCGGCGATTTAAATATTTTAATTTTATTTTAATTCTCGGCGATTTAGAGATTTCAATTTCATTTCAACCCTCGGCGATTTATTTTATTTGTAAATTTAATAGAATTTTAATGTATATGGTATTTTTATTTTATATAGCAAAGCGAGTTTTACTTGTGTACGAAGATGAGCATTGCGAGTGGGGTAAGTTTAATAATTCTTTAAATCGAAACTTTGGTTGTGTAAACATTGTTTTTGTGACGCGATGTTAATTTTTATAGATATTATTTCACAGATATTATTATAAATACCGTTGAAATTATTTAATGGCGTTCAGAGTCGTCGTTTGATTGCAAATGTTTAATATGCAGAGGATTTTGATAATAATAGTATTAATATATTTTAATAGTAATAAAAATACAATTAATTCATAGATATACACTGTAAAAATTGCCTATTTAATTTCAACAGAAATGTATTCGATAATTTATAACAATACATCTACCCTAATAAAATACTATCAAAAACTCAGCAAATTCTTTTCCACTATAAAATTAAATAACACCATTTTCGCGAGAAATTTTAATAAAACAACGCAGTAAGTTCGTTGTACGTAAGAAAGCTTGCGATAAAAAATTCGTTGTATTTTTATAAGACAGTTTTAGATGAAAAATCGGCAGAGGTAGGTGTTCCATAATAGGTGCGTTTACCTTCTCGACGTTCGAAAATCGCCGGCGGTGGAGAAACGCGTTAAGAAACAATTATTCCAGCGGAATCGTCGTCGTGGAAGAGGTTCGTGGACGACGGGGAACGAACGGCGGTGAACGACGAAGAACGACGGAGTGGAAACGGGTGATGGAACGCGTGGCAAGATTGGTCGAGTGACGAGAGCAGCGGAGACAAAAGGCGTCCGGGCAATCTCGTGATTGTCGGCTATCGTCACCCGGAGGTGGCTCTGATAGAAATTATGATTGGCGGGCTGATCGACGGAGAGAGAGAGAGAAAGAGAGAGAGAAACACTGACAGAGAGAAAGAGAGAGAGAAACACTGGCATAGAGAAAGAGAGAGAGAAACACTAAAAGAGAGAAAAAGAGAGAGAGAAGCACTGGCAGAGAGAAAGAGAGAGACAGTGTGAGAGGGAGAGGGACGTGAAGCAAGAGAGGGAGAAAGAGAGAGGGAGACGGAGGGACAGAGAAAGGGAAAGAACGAATTGGGGAACGAGCGGACGTGGCCGAGTGGCTCGGCGTTAAGCAGGAAGCCGTCCCGACGAAGCGGACCCATTAACTGTCCCCCTTCTTCTGCCACGAGATTGCATTTTATCATTTTAACTCATTTTTCAATATGGCTGACACGATCCATCAGTCCGGCTGCCATGGAACGCTGGGATCCCCTCGCAGCACAGATTTACCTCGAAAAATCCGAAAGGCAGGCCTGCCGCGATGGGAATCGAAACGAACGTGTATCTGCGTCGCGACTCGAAGAAATCGTCAATTTGACGTCTTATCGGTTCGCAGAAAGATTCGAGCCTTGGTTTATTATCCACTTATGCAAGTATACTGTTCACGAGGTTTGCGACGAAACTGAACTACTTTATCAATTTTAGCGAGTATATTTTTAACCCTAGAATATTTTTAATATATTATTTTTAACCTTAGAATATTTTTAATATATTATTTTTAACCTTAGAATATTTTCAATATATTATTTTTAACCCTAGAATATTTTCAATATATTATTTTTATCCCTCTTCTATTCTTAATAACATAAACGATATTCTAGGATTGTGGAATAAATAAAATCTTGATAATATTGTTTGCTATTTTTAATTTACTTTAAGGATGCCATTTTATGCTGTTACTTTTACGAGTGGAGTGTGGAGATCTCTATGCAAAATCTTATTTTTGAGAAAAACCGTGAAAGAAGGTTAACTTTTATTTAATTAGCCTTACATAACTGAGTTTGAAATGATATCAATATGTAAAATAATATTACGTAGTGTGTAATATAAAATTGGGTATGTCACGTGATATGAGACCATATAGTATACAATATGATATATTATACAATATAATATATCACAGATTTATAACGTTCAGTGCTGACCACTAAAATACACAGTTGAATCAATGAAATTAATTAAAGCGAAACTAGAGAATCAATATTTATCATAGGAGACGGCATTAGAACCCTTTCGGAAACAATTTAATCAAATTCAATGTATCCAAATATATTACGATAAAAATGAATTTTCAAGATAGGTTAGAAATCGGTGTCAGCGATATTTGGGCGACGCGGCGTTCAACGTGTTAAACAGAAACGTAAACGACAAGGACGACGAATCGGGGGAGGGGCGTTCAACCCTCTAGCCGATTTACCAGCCGGACCGCGAAAATGGCAGCCCCGGTGACGTCGTCGGTCCCCGCCGAGCCGGCATTCGTCGTGGAATCGCGGCCAACTCGGCCATTCATCGCGGCTGTTTCAGACTGCGCTCGCGTCACGGAAAACCGTCGCGCGGCTGTACCTCGAGAGTCGGTAGGAGAGAGAGAGAGAGAGAGAGAAAAAAATAAAGAGAGAGAGAGAGTTGAGGAAAACAGGCCGCCGAGGGTAGACGTGGGAACGAAAGGGCGGCAGAGGACGGAAAGCTTGGTCAGAGGGTGGTTTCCGGAAGAGCGAGGCCGCGCGTCAAAGAAGCGGCGCTCGTCGCACACCTTTTCCCAGCCGCGATTGTGCGAGGAATCCGCGTAATTAAGCGGCTTGTTGCTCGGCTCGCAGCCACTCGCGAGGCCTCGCGCGGCAAGAAACGTGAAGAAGAAGTGGTCTCCGGGTCTGGGTTAGACGCGCTCGAGGATTCACCGCGAGGGCGCCGAGCTGCGTTGCCACCGGAGCGACTCTGCTCTTCTCGTTCGTCGTCCTCGCCGAATCCGCGAATTTCGGCCATTGTGACCTAACCTCTCGAAACACGTCGATTTCAAACACTTATTGGGACCGGTGAACCTTGATTTAACCCTTTGCACTCGAGTGGTGACTATGTGGCACCGCTCGAATTTTTCTATCACGTTTTATGATAATCTTTGTACTAATAAAGTTTGGATTTATAAAATTGTTATCAGTGGAATTGTTAGTATGAATCACAAGAATCAATTACGTATGCATAAAATGCGCTTTATAATATAAAATGGAAATACTATAAGCCTAGGAAATAATTTTAAATTTACAGTTAAAATGGCTTCGAGTGCAAAGTATAGTATAGCATAGCATAGTATAGCATATTATGGTATAGTATAGTAGAGTATAGTATAGTATATTATGGTATAGTATAGTACAGTATAGTATAGTACAGTATAGTATAGTACAGTATAGTATAGTACAGTACAGTATAGTATAGTACAGTATAGTATAGTACAGTATAGTACAGTATAGTATAGTACAGTATAGTATAGTACAGTATAGTATAGTACATTATTACATCTTATATTATTATAGTAACATTGTACACTACAGTATAGTATATAACATAAAGTACTAAAATATTAGCACACAGTATATTACAACACAGTATAGTACAACATACACTACATCACATAATAATACAGGGCACGTATAGGAAATAATGAACCTCCAAACCTACTTCACATTGCCAAACAGTGAAAACCGCGGGAAAAGTTCTGCGATTCGGTGAATCGGATTTCTGAACGATCCGTCTTCGGGGATCCTCGCGTGGACCAACCCTCGAGCGCAAATATTGTGACGCGATGGTAAACGGTCGAGGTATAGAGGGCAGTCCTGGAATTCGTCGCGAGTATAGAAGAAACCCGTTTCACGGTTGCCGAGTCGAGTTTCGGGAGCGGTAAGATCGAGCCCCCGGGTTGCGTGAAAACCGCGGCTAATCCGTGGTTCACGGGCGCCAGGGACGCGTGAAATCCTCGGTCCATTAATGCGCGGCATGGGCCGAGGTCATCCATCACTCTTCTCGGCCGGCGCCCCGAAGATCGACCTGCGTCCGACCGGGGCCCGATGAGCCGGTCCAGAAGGGGAATGAGGGAGCAGGGAGGAGAGAGAGAGAGAGAGAGAGAGAGAGAGAGAAAGGACGCGCGGACGCGCGCGCGCGGCAAGAGGATCGTCCGAGAGGAGGCAAAACGAGAAAGAAGAAGCGACATCTTTGTTTGCGAGCTAGGCTCGGGGTGGCCCGGTTCTGGGCTGCTCGAGGGGGCGACTCGAAAGATGAGGGGTTCTGGAGGTTAAACAAACATGTGATTACCGGACTGCCTACAGCTGGCTACATTATATCTGCCTATACACCGAGGGCCAGCCATCCCGTACCCCTCCCCCCTGCCCCTTCACCTGGATCCATCATCTCCAGTTGCCCTCGCCTCGCTCACGGACCAAGAAAAAGGGGGGAACCGAGAGAGGGACCGGGGCGAGACCGAGTGAGAGAGAAAGAGTGAGAGAGAGAAAGCGGACCAGCAAACCATAGCCCCGTAGGCCACGCAGCACGCCATCATCATCGCTGGTAGACGAGGAACAAACCGCGAGAAGGACGGAGAGACACGGGGTTTCTGGTTTTTCGAGTAGCCGAGCTGATTGGGCCACCTTCGACCCGTCGCTGATTCCTCTCGTCCCGAGATTTGTTTCGCTCCTCTCTCCGCGCTGATGGTTTTCGGGGCTCCTCTCATTGTGTCCCTGTCCGAGAAGGGGCCACGCCGGCTTCCGGGTTCGCCGGGCCTATTTGGGATTTGATTCATTGTGCGGCGCCCCGGTGGAAATTGATTCGCCGCTGATGTATACCTTCATCAGGCGACCACGCGACGGCATCTGCCGCGATCGTCCGGTTGCTGGAAATCACACGCTTACGATCCTCTAACGAGTCCCCGATTAACCCTGTCGCCGCCGCTTTTCTATTATACCTTGCAGGGGGG
>NW_027584524.1:0-1998 GCF_028453695.1 Augochlora pura
TGGACGTTGAAGACGCAGGACGCAACGGATAAAACGTAGCCATTTTGAAAAAGTGACAGTGAAGTGCTTGAGAAAAATACACGTATATCGAAATACCAAGTGTCTGAAAAAGAGAAAAAATTACGCTAAGGAAACTTCAACAACTAAAAGTGCAGGCGAGGAAGCGCCCTGCACTTTTAAGTAACTCGCCTCCCGCCATCCGGAGGCATGTAGACTTTACACCACCCACACAGACAACCACGGTCGTAACCACGCCAGCTACCTGTGCCATGGATACGCACACACCAACCATACCAACTAGTAACAGGTTTGAATTACTTGCGGCTTTCGCGGAAGCCAGCGAATCAACACCACCCACCACCACCGCGACAAAAGCAAACAACCAAACAAGTACCAATCCCCCCACGGACACTAAAACTTCACAGAATAACACCACCCCACCTAACATCAGACCACCCCCCATATACGTGAACAATTTTAAGGGAGACATACAAACACTTGCCAAAAATCTAACTGACGCTTATGGAAGCAATTTCGCCCTTAAATACCTTGGAAACAAGGTTAGAATTAATCTCCCCACAATCTCAGACCACCGCGATCTCATTTACAAACTGATAAACGGCAACAGACAGTTCCACACCTTCACCCCAAACGGTGAAAAAACCATCAGCGTCGTCCTCAGAGGACTCCCAAACATGGAACCCCTTGAAATAACCAACGAAATTTCTCAACAAGGGATCACTCCCACAAATTGCTATCAAATCAAGGGCAAAACCCCTAAGTCGCAACACTTCCCTATCTACAAGGTCACCTTCCCCGCCGAAACCACCTTCAACTCCTTAAACAAAATAGGACATCTTTTCTACACCCGGGTCTACTGGGAAAAATTCCATTCCAATAAAAACTATACCCAGTGTTATGGGTGCCAGGCTTTTGGGCACTCCTCTAATAACTGCAACCTAGCTCCCAAATGCGTAAAGTGTGCTGGGGAACACCTCACGAGAGACTGCGTCAAACCGAGGGACACCCCAGCCACCTGTGCAAATTGTAAAGGCGACCACACCGCCAATTACTCACAATGTCCATCCCTCCTTAGGCACATTCAGAGGAACAACCCCCCCTCCCCCCCTGCTCCTACTCAACCCTCACCCACATACACGATCCCTATCACTCCTCCACCTCCCGAAAGACAAATTATCTCATACAGAGACACCCTTACCGGACCCTCACAAACGCCATCCACTCTCACCCCTGCCGCCACAAACCCACCAGACCAGGAATCACTAGCCTGTGCCCTTTCCCTCTATAAGGAACTGGCGTCACTCTGTGACTTCAAACTTATGATTAAAGCTGCTAAAACCCTCATAACCAAACTCAGAAAGTGCACAAACCAGATTGAACGCATGGAAGCGTTCGTTGAAGTCGCCCTCTCCCTTGAATAATGCCCCCTCTCCCCAATATACTGTTATGGAATGCCGAGTCCCTCCTCCCCAAGAGACTCGACCTCCTCCACGTACTACACAAACACGAAATCCACATCGCCCTCATCACCGAAACCTGGCTCATGCCCACCAAAAACTTCACGCTAACTGGGTACCACACCATCAGGAAAGATCGAAACACCTCCTACGGGGGAGTTTCCATACTAATCAGTCACAGTCACAATCTCCCCTACCAGGTTCACATCAATCCACACACAAATTTAGAAGCACTCTACATCAAGCTCTTCTCTCCATCAGTCATAATCGGTGTAGCCTATATCCCACCGTCACACAAGCTTACCCCCACTGACCTCGACCAACTCACCAACCTCCCTGACAAATTCATAATCGGCGGAGACCTAAATGCCAAGCACACCTCCTGGAACAACTTCACAAACAATTCCTCCGGTAACACTCTATATAATCACTCAGCTTCAGCCACTTACCTCATTAACCACCCCGGAAGCTTCACATTCAACCCTTCCAACAGCAGATACAGAAGTTCCACACTTGACAT
>NW_027584525.1:0-1997 GCF_028453695.1 Augochlora pura
GCGCACGCCTCTCGTTCGCTACTGTTTTTCGTTAACCTCTTAGGCACGGTTGCATTAATAAATAACTAAATTACCATTTCTCTCAATATATATATATATTTTTTGGTATATCTATAGTATATTTGGTATATCATATAGTATTAGCCACATATATTATTTTCTTAGTGTATTGTATATACACTTTCACTTTAATCGTTTACTTAATAATTAATACAACAATTGAGCAAAGCATGAAAAATTCACGAAAACCATTATAGTCATAGCCTAATTATACTTGTTGATGGATAATAATAAATTGGTAAATAATAGTACAATTCACTTCGTACCCATAATACATTTCGATACGTAAAACAATTTTAATAGTCGATTTGAATAAATTCTTAATTTCTTCAAGAACTGATTAAATAGTCGCACGTATTAGTGTATAGTCGTATACGTATTCATTTCAATGTAATGCCCGGATTATGGTAATGAACGGATTACGAGAAAGACAAGCATGCACGGCTGTCCTCTTCGCTTCCGTTCGTTCTCGCGTAATCCTAACATGGAAGGGTTAAGACTAACGCAAAGAGATAATTTAATGTCAAAACCATTGTACAAATATTGTTGCGAATTCAACAATATTAGTATAAAAATAATTTAACATCAAAACACCTGCACACAATGCATCCAGTTGAAACTCTACAATTGCAATCCCGACAATAAAATAATAATAAAAATAAAATAAAATAAAAAATAATAAAATATTTATATAATATTTATATAATAATAATAAAATAAAATAAACAAATTAAAACCAAAAACATCGATATATTATTTTATACATTATCAACATCCCTCAACATTGAACAAACACGGGAAATAACCCATCCACGTGTTATTAATAATAATGTGGCATTAATAAATAAATAAAAAATTCTTCGCGGCAGCGATAAGCTTCTAAAATCCCCGAATAAAATCGCCTCGCCAAATTCGACAAATATTCCTAAGCATTGGAATGTTTAATCAGCCGCGCGTTCGCCGCGCGGAAGTTCAAGGATTTGTATTCACGGTCCGACGATCTCGCGCGCTCGGAAAACGGATGTCTTCCGTACCGTCGACGAGTGCGTCGCGGTAGAGAAAAAAAGAAAAACGGCGCGACAAAGCCGCGTGCGTCGCGTCGGCTGACCTGTTTCATCGATAACGGAACGAGAAGAGAGAGACTGTCGAAGTGGAACCCCGTTGCCTTTCCCGAACGACCTCGCCCCGTTCGTCGTGAAATCGGATTAACCCTTTCGGTACGAGTGCCGGATATAACCGGCGTCCGCGCGACGACCGCTCTGGACGAGCGCCGGATATATCCGACATGCCGGTAAATTTTTGCTATTATGTTTTGTATTATGCATACTATGTTTTATTTTATTACTGCATATTATATATTATTTCTATTATTTCCGGTATAAACAACAGAATTTTATATAAATAAATCTTAATATTTTATACAAGTACCTCTGAATATCTCTTAAGTTGCAAGCAACACTTTTGTTCAAAAATGTCGTTTTATTAACCCTTTCGCTCCGAACGACGGATATATCCGTCATCCACATAACAACTCGCGGAGCCGAACGCCGGATATATCCGACATCCACGTGATCGCCCTCTGGGGACGAACGCCGGATATATCCGACATGCCGGTAAATTTTTGCTATTATGTTTTGTATAATGCATACTATGTTTCATTTTATTACTGCATATTATATATTATTTCTTCACTTTTTTCCATTGTTGATGAGACTTTTTTTTACCTATTAAATAACTTTATACCTTATGCAGAAATTATAAGTATATTGTTTTAAAGAAAAATCCCTTTTTCTTCCCAAATACACTATCCACGCCCAATGTGCACAATTTCGGCGGGAGGTCCCGTTCGGGAACGATTCAGTCCGCCGTAGCGAAAGGGTTAAGCACAGTTTTTCTTTAACGCTTGGGAAATATTTTCTTATAAAGGAGGACTCGTC
>NW_027584526.1:0-1997 GCF_028453695.1 Augochlora pura
TATTTCCGCTTCCTGGTAACCCATCCTACATTTGAGGGCTCAGCCACGGGAATCAGTAGAAACATTCGGAAATAAAATCGCGAAAGAAAAATAATTCGGTTATATCTGTATAAAGCTACAAGGCGAAGCGCAATAAAAGTCGAAGTAAAAGTAATAAAGTAAGTGCTAGCTAGTAGAACCAGATAGGCCGAAGTGCAAAAGTAAAACGAAAAGTTGTAGTGTGTGCAAGTGTAGAAACAATCATGAAAGGAGAAGCAAGCAATGCAAGAGGAAAGAACACAACGTCCGAAGAAGAAGTCAGCGACAACGAAAGAACTGTAGTGGCTGTCGAAAACGAAGAAAGCGGAAAGTTAACGACGAAAATGGAAAACATTATGAAAATGAAAGTGTCACAACTTCGCAGAAAATTATAAGAAATGAGGCTGGACTCAACAGGGAAGAAAGAGGTATTACAAGAAAGATTAAAGAAATACTTAAGTCAGAAAGAAGAGGTCGATGAAGAAGTAGAAGGAAAAGAAAGTGAAAGTGAAGAATCAGAGGAATCCGAAGATGATGAACGCGATCAAGAAGGAAGGAAATGTACTAGGAAATTGTCAATCGGCAAGCCCAGTCCGTTTGCAATTAACCCCTTAACCTACAATGACGGGCATAGCCCACGTACGATGGTCGGGCCAACTGTAAATATTACGGGCATAGCCCGCGTACGGTGATCGGGCCAGAAGTGAATATTACGCGAATATTTGATGTGCAATAATTGTTTATTACAAAATGTTTATTTATACAAAAATCCAAAATTAGTAATCTATAACGATATGATATAGTTTAAAGCATTTTGGTACATGTAACGGAACTTTACACTTTTTACACTCCCATGTTGTTTCCTTACGTTTTTTATGTTTGTGACAAACTGTACAACGTTTTGACGGTCTTGATTTAGAGGGTGTTGGATCAACGTGCTTTGGAAAATGAGCCCACTCCTTCGCATACAGTCTGTCTGGCGCATCTCCGACAGATGATACGCCTCGTTCTCTATAAATCGGTTTTGGCATATTCTTCAATAGATATTCGGCTATATTGATCCTATAGTCGACATAGCATTGTTTTTTTCCATCATTCAGGTTTTTCCATAAAATGTAGGAGTTAAAAAGGCCAATATCAAACAGATAAAAAAAAGTTTTGTATCCTTTCATGTATTTCCGCATTACTGGAAAACATGCCAATATTTGATCTTGGAGATCAATTCCGTTCATTCCGTGGTTGTACTCTGCAATACAACTCGGTTTTAGGGTGTGGTTGGATCCTAGTGAAATAATTTCGACTGTTTCATGTTTTGTCGACATCATATATACATCTCGCTTATCTTTCCACTTTATAGCGAGTATTCGGTTGCAGCTTCTTATTACGTATTCCCCATCCAGGGTTGTGAGAGCGTTACTGTTCCACACCCACGCTAGGTGAGCAGCAGGAGGTGCACGCCCTGCACTTACCTAGTAATCGAGCTCCGGCAGTTTTTTAACAAACTGCTCAACGGGATGAATTGGGGTTTGGCAGGGAAGTTGCAAATCCTGGTAGCCTCCCCTCTCCCCCGTTGCTTCTCGAGGCCCGTGCACTTTGGAATAGGAGTGAGAGTGTCGATCAGAGAACCAACGACGTGTCACTCGTGGGACAGATCTGCCGGAGATTTACGACCTCCGGTGGACGAGTGCCGAGCAGAAGTGCATCCCTCTAGCCAGGACTGCCCGCAAATTCGATGGATAATTCCGAATCTGCGTAGAGCGACCGTTTGTCGATAGTCGGAATAACCGACGGGACATCGGCCGTCTTGGACTAGAGAGGTTGAGACCGTGGCTTCGGAAACTAATCTACGAACTCACGTGCTCGTCGCCGAATGCATTCCTTGGCTTTCCAAGGAGGCACCGGTGCGGGTAAAAGAAGGCTCATTCAGGACGGATTTACGACTGAGTGGCCCCCTTCTCGCTGGAGCACGCGGTTAGCTG
>NW_027584527.1:0-1996 GCF_028453695.1 Augochlora pura
GATGGAATAATTTATGTTCTGCAGCGACTGCAGCAAGATTATATTTAATTATGCACGAACCCTACCCAAAAGTAATAAACTTATTGATGCAACATCTGGTAAAAGGAATCCTGGTATAACTAAATAATTGAATAATATTCTCAATATATCGCAATAAATCGCATTAAATTGGGCATAATTGAACGTCGTCACAGGTAAAACGAATTAATTACTACGTTGCGTATGAAATCTTTCGTGGAACACTCGATATAGGTTATTAAATTTCTGTAAAAAATTACGTGTTACATTAACTAGGATATCAAAAACATGCTACTATTTAAAAAACTAAATTTAACCCTTTGCACTCGGAGCCATTTTAACTGTAAAGAAATAATTTTTCTGGTTCGTGGTAATTCCATTCTATTTAACAAAATAAGTTTTTATGCATACAAAATTTATTCGTGTAACTCCTACCAACGGTTGTACTACTTGACAGTTTGTTAAATCTAAACCTTATTGTTGCAAACATTATTTTGGAATTAAATAGAACAATTTTAGTGGTGCCTTGGAGTCGCCACTCGAGTGCAAAGGGTTAATTTCACCGATCCTATATATCTTTATAAAGATATCTATAATTATATCTATCTTTATAGAAATAGCAACTTTGATCAGCAACATTTCAGTTTACCGATTCTAATAACGTGAAACGCGACAATGCGACGCCACGCTCGGTCGAGGCATTCTATTTGTGAATAAAGAATGCGCTTTGTAATTGCAGCACGCGAAGCGACGCGGTTCGGCGCGCAGATTGGACGAAATAAGTAATTGTATTATTGCGATCGGGAACACTTGTCCTGGTAATCGAGATAGATCGGGCGCACCGTCGGCAATGCTGTCGTTATCGATCCTGATGACGTGCCTTTATAATCGCGTCGGATCGAATACACGATCGATTACGTTGTCATTAACGGGCGGCCGTGGTCGTTAATAACATCAGAGCCAAGCGAGCGATCGACAAGATAGGACGCCGGAGATTAACTTCGCGAAAATAGTCCACGAGTTCAATCTAAAACCGCATCGCGCGTCTCGAATGAAACGTGCCAATGTTTTCGTTGTAATTAATCATCGAACGTAATTTACCATTTCTACAATTATGTGATTTACAATTCGCTGTAGGCAATGACATATCTATTTCACTAAACAAATATATATATATATATTATATATATATATATATATATATATATATTCGTTGTAATTAATTGCATGGAATATATAAATGGCACAAATGAAATATATGAAGTTAAAAGGAGCCGCAAAGACGACATATTAAAAATCGAAAAATTAGTCCATATATTAATTTTTATCACAGGAATAGTAACACTCAATATGCAAGATTAATAGTTATCGCATTAAAATAAAAGATATAAATAGCTTCGGTGGCTGACAGTGGACACACGACCTCAAAGGGTTAATAAATAAGACACGACGGAAAATGAGCGCGTTGAAAGGGTTATTTCAATATTGGCCGCAATTCCAGCGAGATTCGCCGCGGCGATCTCCGACGTTTAGTTTATATTCGCGCGGTTCCGGCTGTACCGTGAATTGTTTGGTTCGCGCAGAGCGGCGAGCGACCATACTATAGGTCTCCCCGATCCGACGATGTCCGCACGGTGTACCGCGAGTCGTACTTCACGGGTGCGAGCCGCGCGAAACTAATTTCGTGGGTATTGAGACTCGATCGAGGGGAAGATTCCCGGAGCGTTTTCGAGTTCAAAAATAAAGGATCGCCTTGGGGAGGATGCGCGTGTGTGTGTGTGTGTGTGTGTGTGTGTGTCGAAGGCAGGAAGACTGTTATTTTTCTGTTGCTGTCCGCGCTGTCTGCGCTGGGTTCCGCGATGTTCGTCGGCTGACTCCGATGATCAGCCGTCTCCCCCGCCCCCCTAACGTCTTTCTACGTTTAGGACTGGGTTAACCGCTTCGTTCTCACGGACGTGTATACACGCGCCGCGATATC
>NW_027584528.1:0-1996 GCF_028453695.1 Augochlora pura
TATATTCAAATAGGTACGTATCTGTGACGGTATGATATATTTTGTTAAAAATGTGAACGATGAGTTCGGAATTCCGGAAGAGGGTGAAACATTTTTTTTTGCATAACGAAATACGATAATGTTTCGGTATTTATATATTTATAATTCATGAGCCCTTTTTTTTCCTAAACCGTAAAAGTATTTTTGTTTTAAGATGTCAATTTGTCATTTCCTTGTGACGTACATATATGTACGCTTTACGCTGCTAACTGGCTAATAAAAAGTGGTTGGATAATTTATAAACACGTAGTTACGTACGTAGATGGAGAACCGTGGTAGACATATATTTAGCACTTATAAATGATATAATATAACGAGATTTATGGTAGTTCATTTTTAATATATTATACCGTCAATTTCGAAGGTCTCATGTTACTATTTTAAGCGTCTTATCATTACGTTATCACTATTTAGATATTTTCTTCTTTCAAACATTTTTCGACATACTGGTGAAATTATAAATGGAAATATTGTAATGAATGCTTGATTATTAGGATAGAATCGATTGCACAGTAATGAAAAACATTCGAACTCAATTTATGCCATAGATATTAGGTGTAATATACATTCCCAGTCGTCGAATATTATGTTTAAGAAACTATTGTTACAACAAAGAGTCGAATGTTGAGGAAAAAAAAGAAATATAGAAAGTAGGAATCATAGCAAATTAATGTTTTACCTCATAATAATAAATGGTTTAATATGTGGAAAGTATTTCATTTTGATGTTAGAATGCTAGGGGAGGGTGTGAAATAAAAATAATAAGTAAGATAATAAGCAGATTTTATGCAAATGTTTTTTTCCGCTGTGTGATTAAAAAACTATTCTTTTAAAAGAAATATGTGTTAACCTTTTGTATTTACATTTTATCATTTCAATTAATTTGGACATCGTTATGTCATTCAGGATTCCATCATTACTATCGCATAGACAAAACTAATAGATTGAGTCATGTCATTAGTATAAAAAGCATGAATCGTTAATTCATACACTGCATTCTTCAATTCTCATTCATCATTTATTTAAACAGGTACTTAGTGCCATTATAAACGCTATAAAGAATTATCGAAGTTATAGTCAACTCAATTAACAACTTTAAATTTGAACACAGTCTGAACAAATCCGCCACGCTTTGTTCAGAGATATTTAACATAAGAATTTTATGTTTGTTCAATATACGAACTATGTTTATTTAACAATCCACGTTTACTAACTTATGTTTGTTCAATAATTTATGTCAAATATACGAACATAATATTCGCAAATACATATCTTCGTAGTCGCAGGAACGATCAGTCTAACTTGCTATAACATTGATATAACGAATAAAATTGATTAGTTTGCAATTATACTAGTATCATATCTTTCTGTTCTATCAGTACAGAACTATTTAATTTTTTGCTTGCTGGATGAAGATATCCTTTTGTCAGAAAAGTACCACCGCGCAGCCATTTTTAAAACGATACTAGTTATCTTTGAAATTATTAAGACAGACACGGTTGTTAGGAATATCACGATGTCCATATCGCAACGCTGATACCATGGTTGATGGGCCAAGTTTGAACGAAGATGTGGGGTGCCTTTATAGCGAACCACGTACTCGACCCACCATGCTAGGTATTCCACCATATTGTACGGGGTATCGTTCACGAGCTCTTTCAACGCAACTATCTTTTCTTTGTATCTGGAAAAAACGAAATAAAATTATACCATCTTGTAACATTTTATCAGACATTCTTAACAGTTTTGTCAATCTTGGTTTTATTGATATTAATTATTTATTTAACAATAATATTGTCTGTTAACGATGTTTACCTTAGGATGAGCAGACAATAGAATGTGTTCAATGATACAAATATTATAAAATGCTAACACTATCTCTTGGAGAAATGTTTATTTTTTTATTTTATTATGTAACTTGATCCAAAGTTATCAGATAGGTACTTAAGTTAAATAT
>NW_027584529.1:0-1995 GCF_028453695.1 Augochlora pura
AATGTTATGATTGAAATTTCCATCATCATGCAAAGAAGGGTTAAGATGACTGTACCAAATTTTTTGTTGACCCTTACTTTTTCTGTATTTGTTAAGGTTCTTTTTATTGGTGAACCTACAATTTTTTTTACATAAATTCTGAAAAAACACCTCCTTAACCAGGATTCGGAACGATTTGAAACGCAGTATTATATTATTTATAAATAAATTCAGGCATCTCATTCATTCTTCTATAACAACACGCGTCAGTAACTTAAAATGTTTACTAGATTTTGCATTAATTAAATAATCAGTTGTAGCGCACGCAGTACGTGATTTGCTGCATAATACAGAAACGAGAAACGTAAGAGGTAATGTAAATTTTTTAAGCTAATGGTGAAATAGGGATTTGTACAAAGAAGGAGAACGATAATTTTTAGAGCAGGCGCGATTGGAAACCGAATCACATTGAAGCACGGTTATCTCGATACATTTGGAGATTTAAAAAGAAACCTATCAGATTGTTCGGTAATCCAGTTCGAGCACGATGAAACAGAATGTACCTTCGTCGCTAAGCGTAGATGTTAAGCTTGTTTCTCGTTCTGCAGCTGCCCTTTTAATCGGGGAACTCGTTTGCGTGAACCCGTCATGACACTTGTTGACACCCTTAGCACTTTCCAAACACCAAGTCGCGCGAAAGTCTTTTGAAAGAGTTCTCGCAATTTGTAAAGTGACCACGGCTCGTTGATTAATCCGAGAGCAATTAGCGACGAATGGTATTATTGTCTAATAATTAGACTGAGGATGTTTATATAAAATTTATAAATCGAAATGTGTAAATATAATTTGTAACCTTAATTTACCGCTGTCTACTTATTAGACGGCGTATTTTGTAGATTTCTGACAAATATTAAAGGGGAAAAACGAAACTGTAAAAACACAGGAGGTATTTGAGACTATTGTTACAGTATGTCAAATTTAATAAAATAATTGAAAGAGGAAAATTATTAAATTTCGTTAATTTGTTAACAAAATAATTAAAATATTGGAAAGAAATAAAATAATTAAAAGACATTTTCATCTGACTTATATCTCTTACTACCAACTCATTGTTAGACAATTTTTATTTTGCAAAGAACTTCGCAGTCCAGTTACTATACTTATAAATAGGACGAAGCTAAGAAATGCATCGTTTCCCGATCAAAATCTCGCCGTCATAACTAATCCCTTGCATTACAATTCCTTTCACGTTGCGTTAATTAGCACTTATTTGTCCTTAATACTATCATATACTTAATAGGACCAGGTCATTCTTGTTTTCTGTATTACTTTTTTCACTTTCGTTTCTAGACTTTGATAACAGAAAAATTCAATTTTATTTCGATTTAGAGGTCGTTCGATTTAAACTCGTTATTATAGTGCAAGGGGTTAAATAAATTCTGAATTTCGCAGTTAAATGAACTTAGTCCACATGTTTCTTTCGACGGCATTTCTTTGTTTATTGAACCGCGTCTCGAATAACGGTTCGCAGCACGCGAGGAACGTCAAGGAAAGGAGTATCTCGTTGCCCTCGATATCGATTCTAACGAAAAGGATCACGAGGATAAAACGATGAACCCGATAACACAGATCGGATTAAAGGAGGGAGGACGTCGCGGTAAAGAGCTCGAGGAAATCGTCTGGGTTACACTTGCTCCCTCATCGTTTGCTCTCTTTGGATTGGTGAGAGTCAGGACTAAAGAACGTTCGTACAAAGGCAAGAGGCAGAAAGAGAAGCACACACACACACACATTGAATATTATATTCGAACGCTAGAAATATTCGTATGAATTTAGATAAATGGCTGATTAAACAAAGTATTTATGTACACCGGTAGCAAAATGTTTGTATCCCTTGAAGCAGTATTTCATTACAGCGCAACATTCTTTCGGATTGTTCTTCTAGTGTTGAGGAGACGTCAGATGTATGACGAAATCCTCTGAATATTGCACTTGGTGCCTATTACTATACTCGAA
>NW_027584530.1:0-1995 GCF_028453695.1 Augochlora pura
ATATGGCGCGGGCAACACACGGCAAAACGTTACTGCAACCGCAGGGCGGCAGCGCAGCGGGAGCACGACACTGCCCGAGCCATGTTTAATGAAGCTAATGGAAAGGAAGTTCCCACAGGAAATGTCGTGTTGAGGGGGCCCTCTGTGTCTTTTCCTCGAGACGCTGTAACTGCTTCTTTCCTCGTTGCGGATCGTGTACGCGTGGCGACGCGTTCCCCTTTAGTCTCGCAAAGACCGCGGCCGCGGGTTCGCCAGCAATCCACTACAATCTCGACGCGCAACTCCTTATCCAACGACAACGATTCGCTGTTGATTGCGGCGTTTCTCCTCGATACTGTCCTCTCATCGGATACGCGCACTTTTCGAATGACGTTATTTGAAACTGCATTGCGAAGAATTTGTTATTTTATATTGTTGCGGATAACGTGTTGTTTTATATTGTTGTGAAATACATTGTTTTGACGCGTTACACGTCGCGGCATTTTATTCTTTGTATTTTGTAGAATAACTGGAGTAATACAGTATTAAGATAATTGCGAAAATAGGAGAAGAAAATACCGAAATTATATATTCCCTGGAAATCGCTGTTATTTCAAATGGATCGATGTTACTTTTAAATAACCGATCGACATTACTTTCAAAATATTAATTTTTAATAACCGATTGATATTACTTTTAAAATATTAATTTTAAATAACCGATTGATATTACTTTCAAAATATTACTTTTAAATAACCGATTGATATTATTTTCAAAATATTAATTTCAAATAACCAATCAATACTACTTTCAAACTATTAATTTCAAATAACTTTTAAAATTGGAAAAATAACTATTTCCAAATGCATTATTCGAAATAGTTACTTCGCATTGTCATTTCAGATCAGACTTATCCAGCTCTGTCTCTCGGATACTGTTATCTGTATTATTCAGAGATCATGCTCGAATCTCATTTCTCGCAATCGGCGCAAAAGTTGCCTCACGATATCGAGTCATCGAATTCCATTTCAATAGATTCATCAAATCTATATTCTTCTCGGCGATGTTCACCTAGAAATTTTCTTGAATCATCGACGAATCCTCGTCTGTTTCTTTCGAAAATTGTTCGCTCGCCTATCACAGAATTATGGCCAAGAAAAAAAAAAGGCCACGAAAGCAGACATCTTATATACGTTTGTTGTATCCTGCACGTTGATATGTCTTCGTTATTTAATATATAAAAATTAAATTGCGCTTCATTTAGATAAAAAAAATTTTTAATTAGTTCGAAGCTAAGAATAATATTCCTTATAGTTATATAATAATATATAGAATAATGTTTATTATAATAATAATGTTTAGAATAATAATATTATATAGAATAATGTTTATTCTCTCTCAAGGTATTTTATATATATATATAAATATTTTAATTATGTATTTTATAATTTTTTGAAGTATACCAAGACATCGCTGTTATTTGTACATTAACCCTTATTTTTATTAAATTCGCTGCACTATGACCTTTAAGTGATCTCTAAAAGATAGTAGATAATATAGCAAAACATAGCAATGACCTTCTTGAAAAACATAACACAAGTCACATTATCCTCGCCTTCGAGCTAAATAAAGTCGTCCCGCCAGACTTTTATACCGGGCAAAAACAACGAAGACATTTCAATGCACCGGATAAAATAAACACTCTGTCGAACCGGTGAATAAAATGGATCGAGACTCGCGACGGCAGAAGAAAAAGTGAAATGACGGCGAGTCGAGGCGAAACTTACGGCGCGCTAAGAGCGACCGATAAAAAGCGTTCGAAGCGCGCGATTACGAACGAATTACATACATCTCTCGCGCACAGTGTTCTAGCCGGCGAGACAGTTTAATAACCGTTCGACAGCGGATCGCACGGTTTATTCAATCGGCGAGGCCAAACAGAAATCGTGGAAATCGTTCCGATGCAATCTGCCGGCCGCCGCGGTTCCCCCTTAATTATCACCACCTCGCGCCGGC
>NW_027584531.1:0-1994 GCF_028453695.1 Augochlora pura
CGAACCGAGTTCGCTAGCCAATGCCGGTAACAAATAGGCGAACTGTATTAAGTTTTAATTGCGTTACGAGCTCGCCGAGTTAATTCGGAGAATTAACTTTGCGCGTGGCAGGAAGTTTCTTTTAAAAAAAATCAAAGAACTGAAAACGATCGAGAGAAACAAAGGGCGACGAGGATATTCTTGGAATTCAACGTTCTTGTGTTCTCGAACTTCTCGAAGAAAAGAGAAGAGATCTGTTCATCGAGACGTTCATTGTCATTTATTAACTTAGTTCGCGACCGTAATTATGCGTTTTCATTAAGTCTGGAAACGATATCTATGAATAAACAGCGGGTTTTGCTGCATTTACGGGAAAATGAATGAAGCTGCGATAGAAAAGCCTTTCGTGGTTGAAGCTAAAATTTTAATTTTGCGAGGGGATTGTTTAAAGATGCTACGGCACAAATATTTATACCGGCGGGTGTTCCTATTAGAGATAGAAAAACGCGCGAGAATTCAAACAACGATGTGAAATTGCGGAGCAGCAACGCAATGGCAGAATATAAAAATCTCATTACCATATTATGAACTGTTGTGCAAAGTAAAAATTATCTTCGTCGATAGCAAGAGGTATAAACTGCATAATCCACATTTTTTAATTCTCTAAATGTGTCTACCACTTTAAATTACAACCATCCAATTCTGCCATAAATGCTCAAAATTCGTAGTTTACTCGTTACTCTATTTTCAATTTGTTAACACTATCAAACGAAATAGTACATTTCTATTTAACCTTATTTTTATTCAATCTTATTTTCTCCAATCGATGCCGGTAACTTTTACATTGCGTAAAAATTCGCAGACAAACCATCGAAATTATTTTACTCCGGACACCCGACTCTGCGACGACAATTCGCTGAAATATATATTTATCGTTTGTAAGATGAATACGGTGTGAAATTTTCGCGCGAACGACAAAGTAGGTCGGAAGGTACGATGCTTTCCGGGAGCGACCGCAAAATTCACAGACTAAATAATTTATCTTCCGCGAGAGTATGATCGATCAGCGGCATTGCATCGCGCGCGGTCCGTTCGGAGAAGCGGCGGGTCATCAAATTTATTGAGTACACGGCGTTTATTCCCGGTATCTGGCGTCATCGGGCGTTTCTTTTTTCCACGCTCGAGAGCAAAATATTTCTATTCCGGCGGCGCGAGTTACACAGGCCTCGGCGGCCCCCGATTCACTAGCTATTCCACGCGGCGACAAGAGCGGCGGGGTTCGATAGAAAATGCCTTCGCCGCGTGAGAAACGAATTAGCGGCGAGATTCGGATCGGAGCCGCGGGTGCTGCGTTTCGCTCGACTGATTGCGTGCCTTTGTTCGGTCTGTCCGCGTTCCGACGCGTCGCGACGCCGGGAAGAAAGCCTTCCGCACGGATAAACGCGGCCGTGTTTATCGACCATCGGCATTAGTTTTCTGAGATACCAATGTCTACGGGCTGTTCTAAACACCGGTCCATCTCATTGGGGAAAACCAATTGTTGGGTTACGTCACGGCGTCGTCGGTAATAGCGACGAATTGTGACGTTATATGTGTGGACTGTATTAAATGGAGGACCGGAATTTAGTGGCGAAAAAAACTGATACATTTAGCCTCGTACTATTTACACCTGTCCTTTGGAGGTATGATATTGGAATATTACGTATTACCCACAATACGATATTTGAGCATGGACAAAAACAAATCAATGTTCTTAGAAGCGATGGAAATTAAGATAGGAAAATATACACCTCGTATAAGTGCTTGGCCTTGTGAGGCACAAGCATAACAGTTTCGAATTACGAGGGGACCCGAGTTTTCTTTTCGGGGTTCCGGAAAGGCCACGGTCAGTCGTGGAAAAGCATCTGCATAGAAAAGAGCTTCCTCACGCACCGTAGAATAAAGTTTCTTTTATTTAAAACTACAGCTTAGTTTAATTGTATTTAAACACCCATTTCCAATAGGTTATGGGCCCA
>NW_027584532.1:0-1994 GCF_028453695.1 Augochlora pura
TTTGTATTTCAAACTATTTTTATCTGTATTTCTCTCTCTCTCTCTCTCTCTCTCTCTCTCTCTCTCTCTCTCTTTCACTCTTTTCTATTACAATATTTAATATTTAAGATATAATATTCGAGATACAAGATTCAATATATTCGATATTCAATATTCTATTTTCTATATTCAATAATCAATACTTAATACTTAATATTCAATGTACAATGTTTAATATTCAAGATTGAAAAACCAAGATCCAAGTCTTAATATTAAATGTATAATATTCAATATTCAATATCCAATGTTGAATATTCGATATATTGAATCTCGAATATTTAATATTCAAAATACAATATTTATATTCGATTATAAAGCCGACTGACTAGCAATCAGATATCGAGTAATGCTTTTATAACATGGTCTTTAATGTTTACGACATTAACTTTCTGTTATTGTAATATTATTATTTATCCGCTGGCTCTACAATTTCATTTAAATATTTCAATATTAATGTATTTAAGAAATACAATTATTGAGCCGAAATGTTGTTTTCTTTTTCAAAATCATATTACTTCTACGAGTATAAGACATAATATACGTAGTACGACATCTTTGTAAAAAGATTCGTCAACTAACAAGTATACTAATGTCTCGGTTTCTTTTTTGTTGCAGGTGAGTTTGACGATTTGAAGGGTCGCGGAGATGGAGACGGTGGTTAAGTAGTTAGTTGTTAACTAATTACCTCGAGCGACTCGTTGCATTCTGTCTATTGCAGTTTATTGCTAGCACAAACGCATTGTTTAGTAGGATTTGTATGATATATTGGTTGGGAAAACACCGAAGCGAACTCGATCGCAAAAGATATATTTATTAATTAATTGTCGGGCACGGAAACAAACGCCCATTCTTATTAATTTGTTCTCGATCGCGGACTTTTGGAAACTTTAGCTTCGAAACAATATTTCATAATGAATATTTCATAATGAATATTTCATAGACAATATTTCATAAACAATATTTCGACATCGGATCGTTAATAAAAATCATTGTTGCTCTCGAGTTTCGACAAAATCGACGAGAAAATATCCCGAATATTTTTCAATTAATCCACGGACCGCAATTACGAAAAGGAAAAAGTTACTTGAAATTGTCATGAGGAGCCACTCATTTCCCAGAGATACAATAATATTGATACACCCGGTGTATCCGTATTTGCGGTGATATTCTTCGCTCCGCTTGATTTGTTCGCGGCGGGGTAGCTCGATGGGGCCGATTACTCCGACGTAATTAGAAGCGGGGGTGGAAGTCCTTGGCGAAACAGAAAATGTCTACTCGAAGTATGAGAATAAATAGACAATTAGAAACGGTAATCAAGTGAGGCGAGGGGACGCTACGATTTATTAACAGAGAGACAGAGAGAGAGAGAGAGAGGGGGGGGAGGCGATCTCTGTTTCGCATTTGTGATGAGTCACTTTATCCAACCCTTCGCCTCTCTGAAAATGCAATATTATTCCTCTCTGCGTGAGAACAGAAATCTTTTTCCTGCATATTATATCGACTAATGAAATTATTGCTATTGTATTAAACAATTGAGATATTATTCTTGACAAAATTATGGAGAAATAATGGGTAATTTGTTTTAGAATTTATTTTTGGGAAAAAAAACGTACCGAAACAAACGTCTTAAAGACAGCTTAGAAATGACTTAGACATCCTAAAACAGATCATATAGACATATCATAACATATATAGAACAGATGTCCCATATCAGATATCATGAAGAAGACTTCAAAACGTCCCAAACCGGACGCCATAAGACGGCTTAGAAGCGGTTTAATGATATCCTATAACAGTCGTTTTAAAGACATCCCATACATAAATCATAAAAATGTCATAATAATGTCCCATAACATATGTAAAAAAAACGTGCCATAACAGATGTTATAAAGTCGATTCGAAAACGTCCGAATACATACGACTTAAAGATGACTTATTGGCGGCTTACAGACATC
>NW_027584533.1:0-12888 GCF_028453695.1 Augochlora pura
TGTGAGAATATTCTTTTCGAATTATATCAAATCTTTCCAGACAAGAAATCAATTGTTACGCATTAGAACCAGTTAGCTGCGTCATTTTATTTCGAAGATAAATTTTACGTCATTTATCGATCACCGTAAGTATAGCTTTGTCGACAGTTGTTCTAGAATTACTTTAAACAGTGCGAAATTTATGACCATGTCACCAGAAGCAATTTTACATAAATCGTGGAAGAAGTATATTTATTATAAGATATAAAATAGCCATTTTATTACGACGTGTACACACGTCGTACGTTAATGGGGTACGTCTAACAGATTAACGGGGATGGAAGAAATTCCGCAGCGACGCGTACACCAGCGATAACAAATGCCTCTAACCCCGTACCGTCGCGTCGATCGCAACGCGCCTGTAGATCTTCGGGGATCGCCGTTTCTGAATCGGCCGGTACAATCAAAACGAGACACACCCTCCGCGGTACCGTGGCCCCCGAATTTGCATTTCATCCCGTGGAAATATAAATTGACTCTTTTTCAACTTCGTGCCGCATTCTTTTTTCCCCGACTTCTTTTTACCTCTCCTCCTCGCTCTCCGCCGTCCGCCGCCCCTCGCCGCCACCCTCCCCCCGTTTCCGCCCCGCGCGCCGTTTCTTCGTTTTTGTCGTGCTCTAGACCTGCCCCCCTACCCCGACCCGCCACCCCCCCATCCCACCGCCGGTTTATATCGACTGGAGGGCGAGCGAGCGAGCGAGCGAGCGCGCGCGCGCACGCACCGCGCCCCCGCGTAATTCCTTGAAAATTATTCCGCGGAACAACAATGGAATTTTGCATGCAAGTAAAATGAAGCAACTGAATGCACATTAATTCGCGCGGCGCGGAGCGGCGGCATTGTTAGCGTTGCGGCGCCGCAAAAGCCCGTTTCGTTTTCGCCGCGAATCATTTATTCCTTGGCCCTTCGGCCGAGACCACCCTCTCTCTCTCTCGCGCCCCCCCCCCCCCTCCCATCCGCGCCACCCTCTCGCTCGTCGCCACGTGCCGGAGCACGCCGGTAATCGATTGTTTTGTTCATTGCTCTTCTATCCGATTACGGACAGTAATCGATGAATGTCCATCGATCAATTAATTCTTACCAGAGAATCGATCGGTGATCGTGTTTACGTTTCCGTGATCGTTCCACATTAATCTTTAGACCGCCGGTTTGATTTGTAACGGCTAATATTCCGGCGAGAATATTAATAGCGCGTTCGCTATTTCGAAAATCTACATTTTCCCCGGACGCGCTAATATCGTACGTACTCCGATCGGAAATGGTCCATGACAGCGTAGGTGTTTGAACAGCGCTGGCCAAGGGTAGGTTGTGGAAACCTTTGTGCGGCGTTTCTACGGTTGTAGACCGTTCCGCAGAGACAGGGATAAGGGTGGAATTTATCGGATCGGTTAAACGATTCTTTATGGTAAGGTTAACGGTGCAATCTCATTAGTAGCTTGCAGATACTCGTGCATTTATGGTGCACGGAAATTTCCGGAACGCCGGGCGACGCGTGCTAATAAGTCGACCGCGGTTCTCTCCTGTGCAAAGTAAATACAGCATCGGCGCGAAGCCGGGAGCCCGGCTAAATAGAAATTCTTTCAATCTTTCAGAATCCATTAACTTGAATGATATCAGTGAAATCCGAGCTTCGCCGTCGATTACGTATTCCGGCAATATAATTACGATCTATGAATTTTCTATGCTTATCGAAAGCTCCGAGAATAGAGCATCGTGATCCTCCATTTAACGCGCCATCCACCCCTTCCCGAAAAACCGTATAATTACTTTATTTCGGTCTCATCGCCGAGAAGGTTCGACTTTGGTTCATAAAACGATCGCCGAACCAACCTCTTCCATTCATTCATTATTCTCGTTCCCTCGTTCCGTATGCTTCGATTTCTAAATGTCCAAGCTCTATTGCTTATGCTAATTCTGTTCTATCTCCATATAACGTCCTTAAGTTAAGTCTGGCTCGTAACATACTTATTTTCTATCAGGGTGTCCCATAAGTTTCTTCCCTTTCTCTCGATGCGAAATGAATACACGATATTTGTTGTTTAACACGTTAAGCACCGCGTCACCCAAATGTGGGTGACTCTAATTTCTGACCAATCTTGAAAATTCATTTTTACTGTCATATATTTGAACAAAGTGAATTTGAGTAGAATGTTTCGGATGCGAAAGAGTTCTATTGCCACCCTCTATGATAAATGTTAATGTTCTTGTTTCGCTTCAATTAATTAAATTGCTTTAACTGTGTCGAGATTTTAGTGGTCAATTGTTGGTACTGAACGTGTTAAGATGGATTTATTAAGTTATATATGAACCGTTCTGTTCTATAATCTTCTTCCAGCTCTTAGGAAGCCTCATTATGCCCTCTTTCCAAAATTGTTGTTATTTGCAAAATATTCATCTAGCTGCGTTTTTATTTCGCTTATGGATTTGAAAGATTTACCGTGGAGAGAATTTTTTAAGGAGAGGAACAAGTGATAATTGGATGGAGCAAGGTCTGGGGAGCTAGGAGGATGAAGTAGAACGTCCCAATCAAACTGTAATAATTGTTGCATTACGGCCAACGCAACATGCGGTCTTGCGTTGTCGCGATAGAAAACGACGCCTCGTCGGTTCGCCAATTTTGGCCGTTTTTCTGCTATGACGGCTTTTTAATTGATCTAGTTGATTGCAATATTTGTCAGCATTGATCGTATCACCTTGAGGAAGGAGCTCATAGTACACTACACCTTTCCAGTCCCACCAAATGCACAAAAGAACCTTCTTCGGATGAGGTCCATGCTTCGCAACAGTTGAAGGTCTATTTTCCTTGGACCAAGTGCGTTTTCGATGCACAATTTGGTATAAAATTCAAGTCTCGTTTCCAGTGACAAGCCTCTTTAAGAAAGGATCCCTTTCGTGTCGCAGGAGAAGCAAATCGCACGTAGAGACGCGGTTCATAAGACCGGTCTCCGTCAGTAGGTGTGGAACCCGAACTTCATATCGATTCGCATATCCCGTCTTGATTAAATGCTTATGTACCGTTGTCTTGGGAATATTAGTGGCATCCACTATCTCGCGCACACTATATCGCGGATTTTCAGTGAGCACAGTCTTGATAATGTCCGTATCCGTCGTTGCTGGGCGGCCGGTCTTCATCTTTCAACTGGAAATTGCCAGCTCTAAATTTTTTAAACCAATTGCGGACGGTCCTAACCTAGAAGTATCTGAGATCTTAAAGTACCTAAAAGCTTGACATAACCTCGAACCTAGACGTAACCTAAAACCTTGAAATATCTACGACCCAGAAGTACCCAAGATCTTGCGGAGGCTTAGAAACTTAGAAGTATCTGAGGTCTTAAAGTACCTAAAAGCTTGACATAACCTCAAACTTTGAAGTGCCAAAAATTTTGAAATGTATGTGACCCCAGTATATTTATGATCTTCAGAAACGTAAGGAACCTGGAAGTATCTGAGATCTCAAAGTACCTAAACGCTTGACATAACCTCGAACCTAGACGTAACCTAAAACCTTGAAATATCTACGACCCAGAAGTACCTTGGCAGCTCTAAATTTTTTAAACCAATCGCGGATGGTTCTAGTAGTCCTAGTACCGCTCCCGTAAACGGTGCAAATCTCGTCTGCAGTGTCCTTTGCACTATTGCCTTTTTTAAAGCAATGAAGCATAACATGCCGCAAATGCTTCTTTTGGCTCTCTATATTGAACGGTGCAGAAACAATTTTAAAAGAGACTTTGTCACCAACGAAACGTACTTTGTAAGAGCTCTGGGACGACTGATGTCATAAACGGCTAAGAGATAAGCCTGCATATTTATATAAATTCAGCCAGTTAGAGTCGCTCATAGCGTGGCGCGAAAGAAACTTATTGGACAACCTAATACAATATTATTGTTCTAATCGAGTCAAAGCGGAAAATGTTGAAACGATTTCTTCAGTCGCAAAGGACGTTGGTGCAACACCTTTTAGAAAAATCTAAAGCCGCTTCTATCATACGATCTAAGATCGAATCCTCCAGGCCGTAGCCTGTACAATATTCGCCGGCGAGCTCTGTTAGCCAGCGAAATCATTTTGCTGAAAGTATCGCCCAGCAAAATGAGATCCGCGGGAATCGTATTATCGCGGAGAAGTGACAATCGGCCGCGCATACATCGCCGCCGCAATTTCAAATAACAGGTGCGAGATTAATTCGATTTCTTTTGGGCGTTCCGAATGAAAAATTGGCGTGCCGGCGATCGCGCTAAACCGTGATTTTCATACCGATGGATTTTCGGTGCGGGAAGATCCGAGCCATTTGGGGCGTCGACGGGAGCGCGGAGCGGTCGGCTGACATGGAATTTGATTGCCGGTTACAGAAAGAACGCCGGTTATTGCGCCGGTACCTGGAAATAATTGCTCAGCTAAAGCGTTAATCGTTTCGCGTATGAAACAACGACGCGACGGCCGCGATGCTGCAAAAAGGAGCCCTGGGACGCGAGTCCGGAAATTCTCTGCCGGCCGCGATTGATCGTCGCGCGTGTACCCACACGTATAAATCGATTTTAATCGGAGCATCGGATATTCTTGCAGCGGCCAAGTCAAAAGGCTCATCTCTCTCTCTCTCCCCTATCCACCCCCCACTCTCTAGTTCTCCTCTCCACGAATTCCTCTGGCGCGCACCGATTTATATATTCATATTAAAACAATATTGAATTTTTGTCCTCGGATCTTTCCCTATTATTTTCGACCATAGCAAGAGAATGAGAAAGGCGAGAGAGAGAGAGAGAGATAGATAGAGAGATAGAGAGAGAGCGATGGAGGGCGAGTGAGGCAGAGAGGTACGTAGTAAAATAGTAATTAGTTGGCCGCGGATTTCGTGCGTTTATTGCGAACGAGATTATCCGAACGATGTCGGTGTAGTTGGAATTTTTAGTGCCACTTAACCGGCCTTTTATTTTATTTCGACGATGATGGAAACTTTAATGGCCGGGGCGATTTCTGTTTGATTCCGATGACTAAATTAATCCACGACGGTTTCGTAATAGCCCGCGCGCAAGGCAGAACAATTAGAATACGGCCCCCAACCTGGGAATTAAACGCAAACTTATTACGTTAATCAACGTTTTCGTCCGTTAATGAGCTACGGCGAAACGTGTGTTATTAGACCTTATTAATAGCATTATTATTTTCGTGGATTCCATTAGGTCGCTGCACGCCGTAACGCATAAATGTCTTAATTGTAGTAATTGGCAGCCGTTTTATTTAATTTATTCACTCGGCTCCTGTACCTTACCGCGCACACATCCATTAATTATCCCTTTACCTTTACTCTTTGTTCAACAGCAATACCTGCAATTTCATCTTTTCTCATCTATTTTTCGAATTACTTTTGTTCGTCCCAGCCTCTCTCTCTCTCTCTCTCTCTCTCTCTCTCTCTCTCTTTGTCTCTCGCGCACACGCGCGTGCACACTCTCTCTTTCTCCCGTCGCAGTTCCCGACACTTTCGCAGTCGGCGATTTCTTTGCTACCCTAAAACTGAAAGCCGCTTGAAAGGGAGCAAAAGTCCAATGCCGGTCCGCCGCGGGCTCTCTGTCGTTAACAGAAGGATGGGGAATTATAAAATTTGTTTCAAAATACCGTACTTACGGCCGCTTGTTACGTTGAATTAAAAAATAAAAAAAGAAAAAAAAGAAAGAAAACGAACGGGAAGGACAGTAAAACGAAAAAAAAAGAAAAAAATAGCACATAGCACGTATGAATAGGATTTTTATATTCGCCCCGTCGCCGTCGTATCGTTTTACGTCGGCCGCGAAACGTGTCCTCCCCTCGCTTTTACCGTTTACATTCTCTATACAAAATTACCGTGTATCGCGTTTTTAATCTTTGAACCAGCTCACTTCAAGTAACACCATCCGCGGCGCCGTTCTCGTTAAATATTTCACTCGTTTAAACCCCGCGCAATTACATCCGGCAATCAATTATTCTAGTCTCGTTATTGTTATTATTATAGATTAATTAACGAAACAGTTATCTCTCATCCGCGCCGAGAGGATTCGATTTTAAATTATAAAAGACGAAGCATGTTATTGTCGTCTTTTTATTTGTTTATCACGGAAGCCAGGGGCAGAGGATAGTATAAAAATAAAAAACCATGAAAGCTCGAAGCAGATATCAGCACGTCCATAGCTTTCGTAGTTGAACTCACAGTCGAAAAGTCAAAAGACCGGGTCTGTCTACGCGTATAGGAAGCTCGAACCAATATATCAAACTTAGAAGAGCACCGTGCGCAACTTCGCGGAATCGTTCGCGCGAGCAACTCGAGGTAACTCAAAGTAACCCGGGTTGCAAGAAAGGGTTAACAATTCAGCGACGTTTTCGTAAATAGGTACTTTCACCTTATCCCAGTGTAAACAGTGCGTTCTTTGTACAATCGTTGCGTTTTTTTTGTAACTTTCGCTGCAGTTGGATTTGCTGAAGATTCTACGAAGATGGAAACACGCGTGAGCGCTACGTAGAATAGCTCCCGATAATGATAATTAGACCGCGGATCTTTACGGAAACATCTCATTTTTGCACGCGATTTTTATTAAATTTAGAATGAGAGAAAAGAATTTCCATACGATGAAAGGCAAAAATGTTAATAAACCGTGTTAATTTATTCGTTCCATTGCGTTTTAATAGTCCGCGTGGAAATGCATAAACATCCGTGGTAGAATCGACGAAGGCGAAGAAGGATACTACGAGCGGATGATTCCGATCCGCGAAGGGACAAAGGGCACGCGAAGGGTAGAGAAGGCGCCGCGGTCTTAGAGGGCGAAGGGCCCGAGCACGGGTCGCGGTGGTCGCGATCGCGGAGGACGTTTTCGTGGAGGAACTCTCAGGTACGAAAGAGTGTCTGGCTCTCGGCCCCGCCCAGTCAATAGCCTGAATATTTAATGTTAGAAGTTCCGTATTGATTTTCGCGATTTTTACGTCTCCGCAAATAAGGCCGTAAAAGACCTTACACCGTCCATTCTCTCCCCCTCTCCCTGGCTTCCTCGTCGGTGGGTCTGCGAGCGCGTGTGGACACGCGAAAGAGGGAGAGAGAGAACGAGAGAGAGAGAGAGAGAGAGAGCAGAAAGAACGATAGAGAGAAAGAGAGAGAAAGCGAGAGAGAGAGAGAGAGAGAGAGAAGGAGGGAGAGGGAGAGGAAAAGAGAGCAGGAGAGAAGCGCGTTACTTTTCAGTGCCAGCTATATAACGCTTTTTATTATGCCGGGCCGCTTTTATGGGGAAATACTGCGATGAAAAAAGAGGAAGACGGTCGAGACACGCGGGGGAGGAAGGAAAGGGCAGAAGAAGAAAGAAATTGCACTGCCCGGGTTTCATATCGAGTCATTACGATCCCCGGGCACTTTCGCCCCCCTTCTCCTTCTACTAGGCCCCTCTCCTACCCCGTCTACTCGTCGTCGAACCCGCGCCTACCTGCCACCCCTCGGCCGACCCCCGCCTCCCTACCCCCGTCGCCATCGCCGCCACTACCATCACCAACCAACCACCACCACCACCGCTACCGCCACCACCACCACCACCGGGACCAACACACCGGCGAGCGGCAGCAGCAGCAGCACCACCGCCACCACCGTCGCTGCCGCCGCTGCCGCCACCACCACTACCACCACCACCAACGTCACCGTCACCCCATCGCCCACGACGACGTCTTCTCTGACATTAAACTTTTTATCGTGCATAACGGGCTGCTTCGTCTTTTGCCGGGTATAAAAAAAGAAATAGCAATAAAAAAAATGAAAGAGCGAAGCGGTCCGGGAGGGAGACAGCGAAGGTGGTGGTGGTGGTGGTGGTGATGGGAGGGAGGGAGGGAGGGTGGGAGGGAGTCGGCAGAAGGTGGACGAGGCGGAGGAGGAGGACGAAGGAAGATATAAATGGACGGGGCCGGTGGTGAGCGACCCCTCCTCGGAGACGGGGGCGCGCCTCGCCTCGCCTCGCCTCGCCGCGCCTCGCCGCGCCGCGTCGAATTTGTCGATTCGCCGGTTTTCTCTCCCCGGCGTAAAAGCTTGGCAGACGCAATCGATTGTACCTACGTGTGCACCACCCCCCCGTGGGGGTGGGCTCGGCTGGCGGGCCGGAGCGCGGCCTCAGAGGACCGCGGGTGGGAGGCCGCCGGAAAAGAAGCACGGAATGATAGGCGACGTATCGCTGTTGTTGTTAACGCTGCCTTACGGTTATTTATTGATATGCGCGCGGCCGGTCTTGCTGGTTCGGCCCGCGATTGCCGACGCGCGTCGACTCGACCCGACCCCGCACCCCTCTCTCACTCTCTCTCTCTCTCTCTCTCATTCCCTCTCGCTCTTCCGCACCCGCGATAGGCTCCCCCACCCCTCGCAACCCGCGCGGCGCGCCAAGAGATTCTTCCCGATCCACGCTGCCGCCGTCGAGTTGCAGAATTTTGGGGGAAACATCATTCTCTAACCCAATCGAAAGTCCTTCCGACAATGATTCAATGTACACTTTTCCAACGAATCGTTCACGCGCTCGTGCTATAGCAAAAATGCGCTGTTAGGGGTTCGATGATACCGTCGTGCAAGCGATACAACGCGTGAACAACTTTTCAATTCTTTGCCACGGTAGGCGGCACCGTGTCCCGACGCATTTATCCCTCCCCGAAACGCAGCTCCTCGGTCAGCTCCAGCCCGCTCGAAACCGCTTCGTGGGCCGCGCGTCGCGCCGAGAAAGCGTCCGTCGTTCATTGTCATTACCGATGCGGGAGAAATAATGAATGCAGAGGTTCGTATTATTCTAGTTTAATGCCTGGGAAAGCGTAACCGTTTTCTACGGCTCGCGCACGGTTTGATGATTCCCGAACACCTCCCCTCCTCCCTCTCTCTCCCTCTCTCTCTCTCCCTCTCTCGTTCGCTCTATCATACGTTCACGCCTCGTCCGAGGGGTATTATAAAGCCATTAGCCGCAGTCCGGCGGTAATGAATCCTTGAACGGAATGCGAATCGCCTAAGAAAATTCGCTCGACGCCGGATACTTTCGATTTCGTTCGCGATCCCGTCTGTTACAGGCTGACTGATTCTACTGGACGCGAAATCGATCGTTTTTTCGAGCTCTTGAACACATCTCTCGCCGTTCTGTTTCGCCTAACCGCCTGGTATCAATGGCTGGAAGTATGCTAAGAGGCAACGGGAATCGTGAAAACTTTTTATTTTACGGCGATCCCCTTCTTACGGCCGCCCATTTTTACCGAAGTCGTTAGCGCAACTTCGTGCGTTTACGGGGTGCATGAATTATTTCCATATCTTCTTACATCTCCATCCTTGTTTCCACTATTATTTTTCTTTTATGTTTCAGCTCGCTTTAGTTACAGCTCTGTCTTTTTATACGCTTGTCTCGATGCACGTGGAGAGACCATAGAAGAACGTATACTATACTCTTGTAATTATACTTATGCCCTACACTTTGCGGCATACTTCGTTACAGTGTTAAGCGGTTTAGTGCTGAACGGTAGAGAATGTTGGAACCTCGATATTTCTAACAAATTGCTGCTTCGACGACGGTTAAGAAAAGCTTTTTAATATCTCGAATTTTTAATTCCATAATTTCTTAATTTCTCAATTTCTTAATTTTTCAATTTCTTAATTACTCAATTTTTCAATTTTCCGATTACTCAATTTCTCAATTTTTTAATTCCATAATTTCTTAATTTCTCAATTTCTTAATTTCTCAATTTCTTAATTTTTCAATTTCTTAATTACTCAATTTTTCAATTTTCTGACTACTCAATTTCTCAATTTCTTAATTTCTCAATATCTTAATAACCCAACCGCTTAATTACTTAATTACATAATTCCTTAACGTCTTAATTTCTCAACCTCTCAATTTCTTAATACCTCCACTGCTTGCTTTCCTAACCTAAAAATTAATGACACAGCAAGCAACAAAAGCTCGGGGCCCCATTTATCCCTTGCACGCGACTCCTGGCGCTAAAAGGGCTAACGGCAACGGTCTAAAAACCGGTAATTTTTGGGGGGATGGTTCCGCAGCCTGAATCTCGAGATTTCGCCGGAGTTCGAGTTTTTCGGATCGGAAGACCGCGAAGAGTGGAAACGGGGGCATAGAGTATCGGGCGTGCTCTCGCGCGGGCTCTCTGTGTTTTCGAAGCGTTGTCTGGGTTCGTCGGTTTTATAGGCCGTCGCTCGACGTAAGGGACATTCGCTCGCTACGAAGTTCGTTAGAAAAACGAGATTACCGGCGTCACCGCCTGCAGTTACGTAATTCGATCGATAGTTCAAGCGTTTCCCGTTTCGGCCGACCGACGACGACGAGAAATAGGCGGAGAGCGAGAGAGGCCGAGACACGGGCGGCAAAAGAGAGATCAGAGAGAGAGAGAGAGAGAGCGAGAGAGAGAGAAGGGAAAGAGGGGAAGAAAGAAAGAAACGGGAGGTTGAAAGAAATTTCTTGACGGGCGGGAAAGCGCGCCGCGAAAAGCGTGCTAGGAGGGGGGGGGGGGGGGGGGGGGGGGCGGCGGGAAAAATTCAATCGCTTGCCCGGTTATTTCGTTGGCGGGGGGGGGGGGGGGGGGGGGGGGGGGTAGGGACCCCGGGTGCGCGTGTAACGCGGCCATTTCGTAATATCAAACAGCCGGAAACGCGGCGACAAAATTTCCAGGCTGCCGCGGCGAGGACCGCCGCCGCCCGCCGCGTCGCGCCGGCAAAATTAAATCCGATTTCGCCCGGGGAGTGCTTTTCGTTTATCCTCTCCACTTTTTCCTTCCGCTGTTCGAGGCTAATATCGTGTTTCGTTAAAATCGTCGCGGTTGACGAGCCGCCGGCCAAAAGGAGCCTGCCGGCACGATTCCGCGCCGTCCGGGGAGCCAAAAGAACCAACCCCCTCGAAAAAAAAAAGAGAACGCTCGGCGATAGTTGTAGCACGAAGTTACCGGGAGCGGGCGCGCGCGACGCTTCGTTTCCGGGGAAAATCAAATTTCGGGATTAGCGCGGGACCGCGAGCCCTCCTTTGCTTTGTCTGTCCATTACCCGGCCACTTCTGCTCGCCGCCTCTGCGACTCTTTACAGAAATTATACAGCACGCGGCACGCGCTGTTGTTTGCGAGACCCGTTCAACGAGCTGGTGTTAGATAGAACAGAAAATAGAGACATAAGAATTACGATTAGACGCGCCGGGTGCTGTATACAAATTTTTTATTAAAATCGAAATTGTAAAAGTTCGCGGTAATAATTGTTCATGCCTGTAATTGTTCACCTGTAAACCGATTCCCTTCGGTCCGCGTTCAGCCGCGGCGCGAGGGATTAAAAATTCGGTTATGGTTTCCGCGGCCGAGCCGAATCGTCCTCAAACGCCTAGTTAAATTGTTTATGCGGTTTTATACTGTTCAGCCTTCGCGCGACTCTATACAGGGTGGTTCAACCGCACGTTACCGCTTCGATTTACGCGACTGTTAACGTTCGCAGCGGAAAAACGGTTCGCCGAAAATTATCCTCCGCCTGGTTTTCCATCTAAAATTATGCCATCGCGGTTACGACGAATTAATTGGATAACGATGTTGAAAAGGTGCTTAAATGGTTCATACGCTTTGGCCGCGACAGTTTCAATTATGTACAATCTGTTCTAGATCGGGTTACCGAATCTTTCCGAGCGAAGCGCTACCAACGACGTTCCCAAGATCTTCGCGAACGAGAAGCTAATTTCACGAGCAAAGCGTCCCGACGTATCCGCGGCGCAACGCGAAAAACAGAGCGAACGCGCGGATACCAGAGATATGCTAAGTATCCGGCGGGTAATTAGCGGCGGGACCGATTTCATGCGTTCGCGGCGCACGCAGCGAAGTAAAACGCGGGAGAACACGGGCCGGTTAAGTTAACGATCACCGGTGACTTCCTCCGCGATTAGATTATTCACGGTGGAAGCAAGTCTTTCATTAAATCGTAATTTTTCGAAATCGCTCGCGGGTGCCCGAATTATCATAAATATATCCGGGGACCGCCGTCGGTCGACCGCGAGAAAGACTTCCCACCGCCGCGGTGGAAACACCGTGCAACGGACAGACGGAGGTGTATCCCGCTGCCGGGCTTCGCGCACGCTGAAACTCGATTTACCGGCGGAGACCTTTCCGCTCGAGGAAAAGTTCTTCGATCGGTTTTTTTTTTCCCGCGTAGAATCGATCGCGGCTAGAATCTGGAACGATCCGGCGAGCGGGGAACGAGTTCAGGTTCGTCGCTCGCTGAAAGTAAGACGTCGCTCCGATTTTCAGCGGAAAAACTGGAACGCGATTTTTTCAAACATCTACGACATTCGCTCGCCGGCAGTCGATACATTCGAACGAGTTGAAAATATTCCATCAACGTGGAATTAGTAAAATTACCGAAAGAATTAAATAAATGTTTACTTGGTTCCTGCAATCGAAAGAATTAGATTTTTATTTTCCGTAAAGGCCGGCTGTCTTTTGTCAATTTTCGTTGCATATTTCTTTCGTTTTCTTATGCAAACAGTCGACGAAGAACAAGCAGAAGAAGATAAGAGCGACGAAATCGAAAACGGCGACGTCTCCGGGTCGTCGACACCCGGTCGCCTCAGCATTAGCTGCCAATTGCCGTGCAAAATTCTCGCCTCGAAAAAAAAAATCGTCTTACGTAACTGCATTAATAATGCATAGCCGCGCGATTTCCATTTCAGAGGCTGACCGTATCTCGCCGGGTTCATCGTACCGCGTCCATGAATGGAGAACCGATACATTAATGAAAACAGAGAGAGAGAGAGAGAGAGAGGGAGAGAGGGACATGCTCGAAACGCGGGCTCCTTTTGGCCGGAGGAACACCGCGGGGGCAGGAACTTGACCCGCCGTCGAAACCTTTGAACCC
>NW_027584534.1:0-7036 GCF_028453695.1 Augochlora pura
CAAGAGAATTCGATAAGTAGAGCCCGGTTGGCGATGGTTGTTTGACGTCACGCTGGCGAACGGGGCGTATAGACGGCGCGGAGCGTCGCGCGGGACGACGCCGCCCCGGGACAAAATTATTAAAGTTCCCCTGTATACACATTTATCTTCCCGTCGATGTTTGCGCTTCCCTGAGAGACGAGTATACGGACTTCCGGTAAATACGGCCGCACCATCTCCCCCCCCCCACCCCTCCCCCCTCTCTCGTCCTACGTCTCTGTAGCCCCGGCGGCCCGTCGAACCTGATGAAAAGCAACTTGTTTACTCCGTCGTTGCGCCGTTGACTTCCGGCTGCCCCGGCGAAAAAACTTCCTGCAAGGAGCGCGCCAAGGAAAAGGGCCGCCGCCGCCGCCCGTGTACTTAAGCCGGCTACGAAGCCGGGGGAATCCTTTATTTTCCGGCCGGCCGAACTTCGAACCTCCGTGGATCCATTTTGGATCCCGCCGGCGAACGGAGACAAAGCCTTCTTGGCGATCCTCGTCGCGATCGTTTCAAGTTTCTGTAGCGATTATGGTAGTTTTGTTGAGGTTGGATTTTTTAGTTATTACAGTGTCAAGGTTAATATGTTATATTGTTATGTAATATTTATTTAATACTGTCAATTTTTGAATTTTATGTTAATGGTAGGAATATTCGAAGATCTGGGTCTCCAATGTTTTATTGCGCAATAATCCTTTATACTCGGAGATCTTATGGCATCTTCATCGAGCTGACTTTTTTTAGTTATTATATTGTAAATGTTAATATGTTATATTATTGTATGATATACATAGTTAATATTGTCAATGTTTAAATGTTATAAATACAGTAAAATCAAAATACAGTCTTCTTTGAATCTAATACAATTGAAATAAATTACAATTCAAATGCAATGTATTCCAATGATAATAACTATCCACCCCACCATATGCAACAGCCAATCACGATGACTAAATTCCCTATATCTCCACCATAGAAGACTCGATTCACCAAAGTTTAAAAAAATTAATCCTATCAACGAAACAGTATTTAAGAAACAATATTATAAAATGCATTCAAAATCCCGATTATTATATTTATATTACTACACTAATTACTACATTATTATATTTATATTACTATATTAGACACCATCAATATTATTATATTTATATCATTTCCCTTATCATCCATATTATTATACTTTAATGATACCTTCCATCATAAAAATCTCCAAAAATCCTCAAACCAATCACAACCCTTAAAACCCCCCCGAAATCCTTGTCAACACCATAAACGCAATAAAATCACCCACAAAATCGCGCACGTCTCAGAATCAGAAAGGAAAGGCAGTCCTCGCTTCCGCGGCATAGGATCACGTTTCCCGGAGATCCGGAACTCGCCCCGGCGCGCGAAGCGTCGACGTAGATCACGGCTGAAATATTCCTTAAATCGTCGCATTAACGGGAAACTCTCTCCGGAGAACTATTATGGAACATCGTCACGGGGCCACGTGCTCGCGTCGTCGTATCGCACGTGCGGGCCGCGGCTTGATCGCGCGATGCAATTATGCGCGCTCATCGTCCTCGTCGTCGTCGTCGTTGGCGGCGGCGACGTCCTAGCGTGACGCTTTCCGTGGGAGACGCCGGTACAAGGGGGGTAGAAAGAGGGTGGAGAGACGGTGCCCCCGAGGGGATACGAAAGGCGTACGCGCGATCGTGACGAGTCGTGGCGCGCGCGCGCGCGCGAGCACCAACTCGGTTAAGTACACTTTATTAAGCATGCCGTCTCTGCGCGCGTCGCGGCATCCACTTACGCGGTAAATGGAATTACAAACGCATCCGAACGGTGCTCGTGGATTTCTCGGGTTGCCGCTGACACCTTCTGGCTTACGCGTGCACACGTTGAATCAACGAGGGGGGGGGGGGGGGGGGGGGGGGGGGGGGGGGGGGGGCGAAGGGTGGCGTTATGTTTGCGGGATTCTGCGAAACGGCGGAATCGGAATCAACGAGGCTGGCGCGTCTTTGTGCGAGCGAGATTAGGCTGTCGGGACACCTGACGCGATCCTTATCATTTTTTGATATCATTTGCGGCGGCGCTCGATGGAACTATGGAAATTAGGGTAGTTTCGACTTTGAGACGGAAATGAGAGAGGGGAACGATGCGGATTGGATGCTTTTTTGATTATGGTGAGTAGGAAATAATGTTAGAAAAATTTAAGAAGAGTTTAAAGGTATTGTTATATTGTTTTTAATTAATTGTTTTATTATAGCTGTAATTAAGCGATGATTCGTCTTATATGCAAATACTGTTTCTAAAAAGAGAACTCAATTTTCTCTGAAATATTCTCCCTTTATTTTGTAATATGCTGTTGTTTAATAAATAATATTTTTTTAATAATATTGTTTAATGATAGAATAATTAATAGCAGCTTTACTGTGATTTTTATAAAATTTCTCGCGCATTGCAATATTTGTCAGGTCTGCTATTCCTCGCCATTATTGGCATTAAAAGGGTTGAGCTAGCTGGTTGATAACGTCACGGCGAAGTATAAGTTCGGTTCCCATAAGTTTGATAGAAGACTCATGCAACAGCGTTGTTAATGTAAAGATGATCTCGCGCAATTCGAACAGAGAGAGGATGTACGCATCCGAACATCGGATATTCCCTTTATCCTGCTAACCAATTCCGATAAGCGATTAGCTTAACTGACACTGTCTGACAGCATCTATCAATCCGTTAGACGCGTTTGCGTTGCGATACGAATTTCGTAGAGACCCAGATACATTCCTGATACGTGGACGCTTCGTTCCGTAGAAATCGTCGGTTTTTTAATCGATTTGCAAGGTGCTTTACATTTATAAATTGCGGATGTGTTTTTCTTAATAAGGTAATCGAGACGATTACTATACTGTACACCATTGCTTTTTATAGAATGAATTTTTCCTAGGACATAGTTGAGTTTATATTCATATACTAGAACGTGTGACATTTATTTATTTAATTTTTTTATTTGTCACTCAATTCCTTGAATTTTTTATTCAATTTGTGAATTCAATCTTTTTATGAGTATAAAATGTGAAAAAAGCCATGTGTTTAAAGCACAGCAATTTTACTACTAGAATTTGCTTTAAACAATATGATAATGATAAAAATAATCGTGCATATTATATGTCTTTATTGTGCATTTATATGTTCTTGTAATTTTTATAATATCGTTGACAAGTGTATTTTTATAATCTGCTTTTTTTAAGAGGATAGTAAATCCAATTATTTTATAGGGTGCGCCTTTCTCGATATCATTATAAATTAAAAATTTATAGAGAAAGGAAAATATTATTAAGAAAGTATTATCAATTTATTATATATAAAGCAAGGATCTATATTTATTTATTACGTTTACCTAATCAATTAAAGAAATTTAAAGAAATTAAAATAAAATTAAAGAAATAAAATTAAATTAAAGAAATTTAATTGAATATTGAATGAGAAATTTATCTATAAAATATTCCTCTTTCTATACACTTTTAATCCAAGAAAACACAATAATTGAAACAAGTACCCTAATCATTAAATCTACCCTACTAATATCATCTACCCTGCCTAATTACAACCCTAACGTCCACCCTTCGCCCAATATTTACAGACAAACATGCTGTACTCAAATTTACTTTTTGGCAGAAGTTATTCTATTCAGTGCAGCAATTAATAAGAAATCTCGTCGAAAACCTAACTCAAGAAAAGCGTGAATTTGCTAAGCAATAAGAATAATTACAAGTGCAATACTTGATTGGCTGCCATCTTGTCGTAACGCAGTGATGTAGGTACGGCTATATGAATGACTATCTTCGCGGAGGTTTGCTACCTGTTCGCCGTACCAGAGGGGCTGGTGTTGAAATCGATTTTGGCTTCAGGGATTTAACATAGCAGGGCCAGGCCGCTCTCCGCAGGAGGAGAGACCACTGTCCATCAGTGATCAGATTTAACGATAATGCCAGATAATTAGATTCCACCTCTAATTCCCGTTACCAATCAAGGAACTATCAGCGGCTGGTAATTACTGGCCAGAATTACCTATTCTCCTACAAATATCTCCATCTCCATTCCACTCTTATCGCCGACGTGCCAAACGGACACGTCGTCGATTTTTCATGACTTGTGGTATGATTTCCGGCTTCACTTTGTAATGTCTCTGCTATACTTAGCGCTTGGCATGTATTGTACTATACGCTGTTATATATTTTATTTTACTATGTTGTACTATATTTTATTTTACTATGTTATACTATATTTTATTTTACTATGTTATACTATATTATATTCTACTGTATTATACTGTATTAGATACCGAGTGACTGTTCCTTATTTTAACCCTTTATGGACACGGCTAATTTTTAGGTCACGTGCTAATACAAATATCAACATTTTACTAAATAATTTTAATATAAAAATACATAGAAGAACTTTAAAAAGGTGGTAGAATAGATATATATAAAAATTATTATTATTATTATTACTATTATTATTAAGAGTGGAGTAATTACTCAATTCTATGAATGACTTAAAACTAGCTTTAGAGAAACTGTGGAATAAAATTACAATAACGATGCTACAACTGTAAATAATTTTCCAAGAAATCTTCAGAAATCGTATTATATTGTTTATATAGACTGTATTACTTAGTTTTGCAATTATATTTGTTAAATTGTCAACTCTTTATGGGCCCAGGTAACTCTCGAGTTAAACACTAATTTATCAACATTTTACTAAATAATTTTATACAAAACAACGTATACGTTTTAACAGTTCCAACATTTATTGCAAATATGATAACCCCTTGCACTATAATAACGAGACAGGCTCGTTGCGCGAGAATGCGCAAGTACTATACAAGATTTTTCTCATAAATATAAGTAGCATAGTATAGGAGTAATAGCATAGTATAGGATGGAGTGGAATATAGTGGGATAATGTAGAACAGATTAGAGTGTAACAGAGTAGAGGAAAGTATAATAAAGTAAAATATAGTGGTATACAGTTGAATAGAGTGGACTAGAGTAGAATATACTGTAGAGTAGAGTGGAATAGAGTATAACAGAATACAATAGAGCAGAATATAATGGAATAGAGTGGAGTAGAGTTGACTAGAGTGGAGTAGAGTAAAAAAAAATTGAAAACAGGCTATGACGGAGTGGAATAATATATAAAAGAGAAGAAGAGAGTATAATACAATGGAGTAGAGTTCAATACAGTAGAATAGAGTAAACTAGAGTTGAATAGAGTGGAATAGAGTAAACTAGAGTTGGCTAGAGTAAAATATAATTTAATATAGGCTATAATAGAGTAGAATAGAGCAGCATATAATTTTGAACAGACTATAACCGAGTGAAATAATGTACAAAAGAGTAAAAGAAAGTATAAAAGAGTGCAGTAGAGTTGAATAAAGAAGATTCTGCTCACCATCAATTGTCCAACTCAAACTTCTTACTATTTCACATATCCCATCTCGATTAAATCATTCTAAACCATTGTCCTAATAATATTAGCGGTATCCATCCACAATTTCTTGCACACTATATCCCACATTTTCATCAAGCATGCTCTCCATATCGTACATGCCGTAACAGCGAAAAAGACTTACGTTTTTGCCGTGAACAGGCGGCGCGTACGCCGGGAGTTTCTTTCGCCTCGGAATTTTGTAAACAATGTTTTGCAAGCAACAGGAGCGCCGCAAGGAACGCGCGCAGCCACGACAATTATTTCCCATGCGTTACTTATTCTGACCACGACGCGGGACTGGCGGAGCGGGAGGAGGAGTGGGAGGATGGAGGATATGCTGGTACAGGGACACGCATTCCAGCGTTTCCGACATTTTTGCAGGTCGCGGCTTAATGCGGCAGAACTCGTGAAAAATTGTTGCGCATACCACAGCGCGGACCGATGTTTTGCATAGCGTTGTAAAGTGCCCGAAGAGCCGGATAATTAAGACCAGTCCCCGGCTCGCGGCTGAAAAGCGGTCTTTTACAAGTTTCGCGATATCTGTGTTGGACTTTTTCTTTTTTTTTTTGCTTCGCCGGGCCATCCACCCTTTAATTAAAGCCTCGCTTTTCTTTGCCGAACGGCGTAATGACGTGTAACGGCCGAAGGCCGGGTTCGAAGGACGGTCGCCGATTGTCAGCCATGTTCTCTCGCTTTCGGATCAGAACTATTCCGAGTTTACGTACTACTTCGTTTACGTATTATTCCAGTTTAAGCTAGTTTTTAGACGAAAAGGAAGAAATTCCTTTAATTATTAAATAAAATTTGTTGGTATGTAATATTATCCATTGATGATATTGCTAGATATTTCTTGCTAGATTGCAGAATAGGAGATTATAATTTTACTGCTTAGAGAAGAAGAATATTTGTAATAATTTAATTTATAAAAGTATATTTTTGATTCACTGTTTTGTATTTGATATAATCGTTTTTCATTAGACTATAACTTGCCAATTTACTTCACATGAATTCTAATAAGTCGGCATTAAAAAATCATCACTATCATTGTGATAATGCAATGATAACAATGAATACTGCTTTCTAATACATTCTACTTGCATCATTGCAACAATTCACCCTAGAATACTTAATTAATCAAAGTAGCCTCAGAAATAAATAATACTCAATATCCAAAAAATGTTTCTCCCTTAATATCCTCAATATCTTAATTATTAACCTACTCATTACAAATATAAAAAGTTATGACTATACCAAATACTTCAACAAAGCAATATAATATTGGTCAAAAAGTGCAGTTAATCGATCAGCGCAATATCTCGAATTACAGGCTGCAAGTTTCTCAAGTAAAACGGGCCAGCGTTGGAACGCCTTGCATCGATCCGTGCCTCGCGGCACGGGTGCACATCCAGCAGCGACTCCATTCACGATGCATCTATGCAATTAAACGTACAAAAAGACACGCGCGCGGAGGAGGCTCTCTCGCCGACCGTGAATGAATGCGCCGCCCGTGGATCCACACGTGTGCGCGCGGGGGCTCTCG
>NW_027584535.1:0-1994 GCF_028453695.1 Augochlora pura
TATCAGTAGGTAACAGTGTTATTTTAATATTGTTTAGGTGAATATAATTTGTATATCTAATAGAATTAAGAGTCACGAAAGTCGCTCCGTATCAAGGCTCGGAATTAACCTGCACGCCACATGAAACTCGCAACTGCTACGCCTCCTGACTCCGTATGCTTGTCGCTTCATATACATATGTATGTTTGCGGAGCATTTAGGCGATCACCGGGGATCATGAGAGTAATTAAGAGGCGTAGCCTTTCAACCAATGCTGATCAATTCCGAGCCCTTTCCTACATCATACCTTTATTAATTATTAAAAACTATACGCATATAAGTACATCTACCTCTTAAGTTTATAACGTTGCAAAATGCGACATATATTATTCCTATTACATATTTTTCTCACTCTACCACCTTATTATACTAACGTCAAAACTTTTAATTTGTAAACTGTTATACCTTCATTATATTTAATTTTCTAAAATTGTTATTTATATAACTACAAAAAGCGTAATTTTCCCTGTTATTTACCACAAGATTCCTACAAAATCTATCAAATTTCAGCGCGTTGAAACTATTCGTCTTTCGCCTAACAGCAGAGTGATATTTATACGCTATTGACATTTATAAAAGCAATAAGGCAATAAACAGCACTCGGCGCAGATCGATCCACAATAGGCGCGAAATTACTCTGGCGGAAGAAGAAGCGATCCGAAAATAATCAGTGCCATCGGACTGGTTCGACACCTTCCCCGTGAAATATTGGCAGCGTTTTTAATAACGTTACATTGATATCGTGAAAGCTCGAAATTGGTATACTATGTACTATATACACGCGGTGCAAGCACCGTCAACCTAAAACTAATTCGATTTAATTGTAACGTGGTAGGATTGAGATTGAAAAATAGACTGACAAAAAGCAATACGAACTTGGAAAATGTACGAGGAGTCGAAGAAATTTCTATCGGACATAATTGTTTTATCGGACATTAATTATTTAACATAACCTTACATAATTGTTGGCAATTATTGGGTTGGCAATTAAGTGATTGCGGATTTTGTTAACAGATGGTCTTAGCAAGTGTTCAAAGTAATTAAATTACATTGTTTTCTTACTGTCTAGACTATCGTCTTCAATTTAGTAAGAAAATTGTATCGATTAGTTATTTAGTTCCGTTTTTATCACTGTTTGAAGACGGAAGGACAAGAAGCTCATTTTAGACATATTTTATTGTACTATTTTCAAAAAGGCAAGATTAAAGCACCTGATCTATATTGTTCTCTCGCTGTTTGGACTTCCGCCTTTAATTTAGTAAGAAAATTGCACCGATTCATTATTTAGTTTCGTTTTTATTACAGTTTTAAGATAGAAGGGCAAGGCGCGCGTTCAGACATATTTTATTACATTATTTCCAAAAAAGCAAGCATCGCGAGCACGATTTTTATGTTATATACAGTATATTAACCCTTTTAGTACCGGCGAAAAGAACGTGCCTAAGCGAAGAATACCGGTCCGAATTGACGAATTTGCAGAGATTTGCGAAAATGCTCGTAAAAACGAAAGTAGAAGTGATATTTACAAAATATAAAAAGCAGCATATTCGGAAATAACGGGAGAATAAAACGATACGAATTGTGTTTCATTATTTGTTGAAAATCATAAGAATAACATAAACATAAGACATAACAGAAATCGTACAAAAGTGATTACTCTTTTTCAAATGGTAATTGCACATAAAAAATGTCATCATTTGGTCATAGCTCTATATACATCATTTAGTATAATGTATAGTCATTGCATTTTGCAATCATTTGCAATACAATAGCAGAAGTCGGATAACAAAACGGAAGGATAACGCTATGATGCACGGCAAGCGTCAGACAGATCTACTACACAAGTGAATCGTGCAGCTGGTAATACGTCACTAAAAAAAATATAAGTGTTATTATAGATATTTATAGTTAGTTTTCTGGCCACTAAAAATATGTAATGTCACCCACATTGAAAC
>NW_027584536.1:0-1993 GCF_028453695.1 Augochlora pura
AAAATTGTCAATCCCGGCAACATCAGGTTCGCATCCAGGATCGCCAACAACAGAATCTGCGTTTATTTGTCGTCGAAATCGATCGTGGAGAAAATCGTGACGGAGAAGCTGAGCGTAGAGGTCCGAGGACGTACTCTGCCCGTCAGGCCTCTGACGACGAAAGCCAAACGCGTAATCCTCTCGAACGTATGTCCGGTTATTCCACACGCGGTGTTGGAATCTGCGTTGAAGAAAGTGGGAGTCAGATTGCTGTCGTCGATCTCCTTTGTCAGGGCTGGATTCGTCGAATCCGGCTTCTCTCAGATACTCAGCTTCAGGCGACAGGTGTACATTCATCCGGACGACGAAACTAAGTTGCCCGAATACCTGCGAGTGAATTTTGAAAACACCAAGTACTGGATCTTTGTGTCCTCCGGCAAGCTGATTTGTTTTCTATGCAAAAAGGAGGGCCACATGGCGAGACAATGTCGCGCGTTCTCCAATGGTAAGAGCAGTAGCACGATCGATTCCTCTCCATCTCGAGTGGATCAAATTTTACCGGAGGACTGTTCTCTCGATCCTTTGGACACTCGCGCGGATCTTCCCAGTTCCGCGGCCTGTCTCCGTAACGAGAGATCAGCCGAAACAAATAAACCTGTTAAGAGATCTGTCCTCGAGAGCGCGTCGACCGAACCAACTCGTGCTGCTTCAGAAATTCCATCCCCTTCCGAGCCGAAGGTTGCCAACGCGACGTCTACCGAGCCAAAACCTGCTTCTGATTTATCCGAATTCGCGGAACCGACCGCGGCAGATAATGCGATGACACCGGGCAAAAAGAAACTGCGGAAGATAAACAACAAGAAGTGGATCGTGCTCTGCAACCAATAAATGTGGCGATTATTTTACATCCGGACACGCGTGCTTTGAACTGCAATCCAACTAAGTGAGTTTTTGTTAGGTTATGTCAGGTTTTTGTCGAAACCGGGGGCAATTCGGATTTTTCTCGATTGGATTAATTATTCTGTAAATTTTGCCGGCAGATGAGAAACAGATTCACGAGAATAAGGGAACGTCAACGATCGAACACGATTCTCCCGGCAGTGATGCTGACTCGGATCCTTCTTCAGTGTCGGAAGATCTTGGATTCTATATAAAAATAAATCTACATTTTCGTCATTCAATCAACACGATACAAAGACTATTTTTAACATAGATTTTTCCCAGTTTCCGAACGGGATCATATTGTTTGGCTATGAAAACTTTTCCAGTATTAACGGTTTATTAACGATTTGCAACTATTTCTCGTTGTTTACAAATTCATATAAATCGAATATTATTATAACAATATTATATATACATATACATATATACATATATACATATATATCGTATACTATATAATAATAAAATTGTTTATAAGCGCTGCTAGGTAACATCCATGATGGCGCCGAGTGCTAAGGGTTAAATAAAAAAGGAAACCACTTTCGTTTCGTCTTTGGTGATAGCATAATGTAGCCTTTTGACACAGCCCTTTGCCCTTAGACTCAACGAGAAATTCCGAGTCTCTAAAATAGAAATTGAATTACAGAAATTGAATTAAAGATCGACGAGTTCTACAATATTTGCGACGAAGGTAAAGCTGTACCCACACCGTGGTAATTTTGTAAAAACGAAGCGACGAGGTATTGGTTTTGGCGTGGCCCCGCCAACTGGTCGAAACGGTGGATCACCGACAATGACAATGTTTTCGCTGGTAATCGAACTGTCGATGCTCGATTTCTTGTTGGCTAAAACATTCGTGCAGGGAGTATAGAGCGAGAGAGAGAGAGAGTTACGAAACGCGAACTGCAACTCGATCCGTTCTTTTAGCGAGAGGTGAACGAGTAGAGCCGGGCAATAAGCGTTCGCAACGAGTTTCGAACGCGGAGAAGCTGCAAACGATTAGACAGAAATTTTCGAACTGTGTCGAAAGCATCCTCGACGATCCCGTCGGAACCGAATCCAGACCGCCGAG
>NW_027584537.1:0-1993 GCF_028453695.1 Augochlora pura
ATCAGGGTATTGTAAAAGTGGTTCGGTCGTTAGAAGTTCCCTGAGCGTGTTGAATGCTAGACTTTGTTGGGGTCCCCAAATGAATCTATTATCTTTTTTTTAATAATACAGTTAGTGGCTTCGAGATTTGAGAGAAATTTTTGATAAAACGTCTGTAATAGCCCGCAAGGCCTAAGAATTCGCGGACGTTTTTTGTATTTTTGGGTTGTGGGAAATCTTTTACCGCGCGTATCTTATCCGGGCATGGTTTTACTCCATCTTCGCCGATTATGTGACCCAAATACGCAACTTCACGGTGCAAAAATCCGCATTTTGTCGGCTGTAATTTGAGATTCGCGGTCCTTAGTCGTTCGGCGAGTTTATTGAATTTAGATGCGTGTTCTGTAAGGCTGCGAGAATAAATTACAATATCGTCCAAATAGACGAAGAGCTCTGTTCCCTGTAACCCGGACAATATCGAGTCCATTAATCTTTGAAAAGTGGCCGGCGCGTTTCGGAGCCCAAAAGGCATTCGATTAAACTGGTAGTGACCATACGGAGTGGAAAATGCTGTTTTTGCCCCGTCCTCTGGATCCATACTTATTTGATGAAAGCCGCTGGCCAAATCAAACACACTAAAATATTTTGCGCTGCCGAGTTGATCTAGTATCTCAAGTATGCTCGGCAGCGGATAAGCGTCGGGGACAGATTTTTCATTGAGCGCCCTGTAGTCTATCACCATTCTCCAGCGTTTCTGGCCGTCGGGACCTGGTTTTTTTTGGCACTATCCACAGGGGAGAGTTATAGGGTGAATTTGATGGAGTGACTATATTACTATCTAATAATTCTTTCATTTGTTTATCTATTTCAGATTTATGGACTGGTGGGTACCTGTATTGTTTAACGTGTATAGGTGTATTATCTGTAGTTGGAATGGTATGTTTTACTGCAGTCGTACAGCCTAATTGTTCCCCAGGGAGGTGGAAGAGATCTTGGAAGTTTCGAATTAGATTTTGTACATGTTCTTGCTCTTCGCGGTTAAGGTGCTTGAGTTCAATTTCCTTTATGATTTCTTTATATCTTCCCGAAGGAGATAGAGTCGATTCATTATTGTTCGACGTTTTTATATTATGAATTTGCGAATTAGGATTGGAATGAGCCTCGAAGTTAAAGTTTTGATTTTGAATCTGTGATTCAGGATTTAGAAATTGAATGCACGAATTAAAGCTTGGGTTGGAATTTGTAATATTCTCCACCTCCTCCACCTCGATGGTCGGGATTGATAGGGAGATGTTCGATTCCCCGGTGTTTACACACGGAACGAATGCATACCCGTTGTTTATCTTTGCCATGCATGCGTGGATTACCACGCATGGCGCTATTTCGGTACGACGCACGTATCCCTGCTCCGCGCCGGAAGCCCTCACGCGAATGCACGCTGCCGTACGAGCCCCGATTGAAACGCTGGCGGGGCTGGCGAATGGGATTTCCCTCCCTCGCCACACTATGCATTGTCGCGAATATGAAATGTCGAGACCTTTCTTTAGAAAGTCTGACCCTAAAATGCCGTGAGTTGGAATCGGGAAGGAATCCGGGACCACGTAAAACTTGGCATTAATCTTAAAGACTTCCATTGTTGCGGATCCGAGTGTGGTCACCTGTCCGTCGGTTATACCGGTTATTTTGAGACAATCGTGCGTGTCGATCATAACGTTAGGCTTCAAGGCCGATGCTTTAATGATATTTAACTCTGCGCCAGTATCCACCATCAACATCAATTCATCACGAGCCTCCGGTGTGGAAATTGAAATATAGGGAACATTTGTGTCCGAGCGAAGATTTATTCGATGGACTCTCGGTGAGTCTCTTCCTCGGTCGGAGCGATCGCGCGGATTTTTGGGTTCGTCGTCGGTGTGACCTCCCGCCGGTTCCCGCTCGTTGACGGGAGGTCTTCGAAGTTTCCCTGCGCGCGAATGTTATTATTAAATTCACGTTTCCTGCATTCGTGGATGTC
>NW_027584538.1:0-1992 GCF_028453695.1 Augochlora pura
TTATTCGACGAGACAAATTTTATTCGACGAGACAAATTTTATTCGACACTATCGTGAATGTACAATTGTATAAAAATATATCCGAGCACGATTTTATTCGAACATTTTAATCATTCTGCGATCACTGCTCGAGCAAAGAATTATTCAAATAATTTACTCGAGCTTTGAATAATGCGAACAACTTGTTCGATTACAAAACTGGTCGAATAAAGAATTACGCGAAGAATTTATTAGAATAAAGAATTATTCGAACGAAAAGTTAACCCTTTGCATTCGAAGCCACTTTAACTCTAAATCTAAAATAATTTGTCTAGCTTATTATAGTATTTCCATTTTATGCGAGAAAATGTATTTTATAATTATGAAATTGTTTCCTGTGACTCATACTAAATAGTTTGACCGATAAGAATTTTTTTAATCTAAACTTTGTTATTATAAAATTTACTTTGGAACGTGATAGAATATTTTCAAGGGTGCCTTAGAGTCACCGCTCAAGTGCAAAGGGTTGATCTATTTATTGGAACAACTTGTGACGAATAATGGATGAAAAAATTACTCGAATAAATATTCCAAGGATCACAAATATTCTTGTTATTCGACCGCAAAGAATTCGTTCGGACAAAAATATTTGCTAAAAACAATTCAAACGTCGCCCAATTCTAAAAAAAAGAATCTCCGAACGAAGTCTCAATTCTCGAGAAATGAATTCTAAATTGCAAAATTTTGAATTCTAAATTGCAAAATTTTGAATTCTAAATCAATTTTAAATTCTACATTGCAAAATTTAGAATTCTTAAATTCCAAATTGCAAAATTTTGAATTCTTAAATTCTAAATTGCAAAATTTTGAATTCTAAATTGCAAAATTTAGAATTCTAAATCAATTTTAAATTCTACATTGCAAAATTTAGAATACTTAAATTCTAAATTGCAAAATTTTGAATTCTAAATTGCAAAATTTAGAATTCTAAATCAATTTTAAATTCTACATTGCAAAATTTAGAATACTTAAATTCTAAATTGCAAAATTTTGAATTCTAAATTGCAAAATTTAGAATTCTAAATCAATTTTAAATTCTACATTGCAAAATTTAGAATTCTTAAATTCTAAATTGCAAAATTTTGAATTCTTAAATTCTAAATTGCAAAATTTTGAATTCTTAAATTCTAAATTGCAAAATTTAGAATTCTAAATCAATTTTAAATTCTAAATTGCAAAAATTCTAAATTTCGGAATTTAGACTTTAAAATGCGAATTGGATGTCCCGCGGATCGAAAAAAGAGTCGTGTGAAATCGCAGGTCGTCGTCGAACGAGATTGGAAAGCGAAAGATCGAGCGTCGAGGGCCACCCGTGCGTTGCGGTGCCCGAGAGCCAAAGAGCTACGTGCAGAATGCCGGCACGTAAGATAATGCCCGCGATGCAGGCCCGTTACACAATGTAAGATATCTGCTCGGCTCGGATATTTTTTTCGCGTGCCCGTGCCAGAGCGGCCCGAAGAGGAGGAGGAGGAGGAGGATCTCGAGCGTGAGCGAGCGGGCCCCGATCGAGAGTCGTGCCGCGGATAGAGATATTTAGATTGCCGATCGGTTGATACACTTGTAATGGAGCTACTTAGCTTACGAGCGATTTTCTGAAGCCGATCGAGCTAACTCGGCCCCCGCCGATTTCCCCTCGGCCCGATCCGCGAACCGAACAGATTTTTACTCGAGCCGCGACGCTGCTTTCGAATCGGATCCCGAGCGACCTCGTTCGCTCCTGTTTCAGGAGGATCCGCGCGGTTTGACGGCGCGATCGACCGCGTCGTAAAATCGACTGCATCTTATAGCCGAGCGGATCGAGAATCGAAAAGATCTTCGACGGTTTGGATAAATCGGGTTTCATTTTTTTTATCGGGTTTAATTGATATATATCGACTTTGATTGAATTTTATCGGGTTTATTTGATTTTTATCGGCTTCGATTGAATTTTATCGGGTTTAATTGATTTTTATC
>NW_027584539.1:0-1992 GCF_028453695.1 Augochlora pura
GATAGCGTTAATTATCCACCTTTCACTCGACTTTCTTGCGTATCGAATTCATTCATTCGTTCTTTCGCGCCTGCTGGTACCTGTCGAAAGACCGCGTCTTCTTAATCCGGTTGAAATTTCGTTGCGTTTGATTAACCCCTTGCGCTATGGCTCATTTTATGCTGCGTTCATTAGCACTTATTTGTTCTTAACCCTTTCGCTACGGCGAATCAGTTCGTCCTTGCGCCACTCCTGAACGGGTCCTCCCGCCGAAAGTGTGCACATTGCTATCCAAATCAATTCTCAATCTATCCAAGTTGCACGCCAGTTGCAATTCTCTTGATGCCATTTTCTGAAGAGCACAACCTAAATACTTTATTGAAATGATAGTAACTTGTAATACTTATGAGAAATGAGAGGATATTTTTAAACAGCAGGTGGACGTAGTTTTCATAGGGATGACGGATATATCCGTCGTTCGGAGCGAAAGGATTAATACTGTCTTTAATATGACCAGATAATTTTTGTTTTTTGTATTGTTTTTATTTACTGCCGTTTCTAGATTTTGATAATAGAGGAATTCAATTTGATTTCGACTTAGAAGAAATTAATAATATTCTTATTTAGTAGAGCTTACGTGGAACTTTTGTAACGAGTTTGATTCGTTATTATTATAGTGCAAGGGGTTAATAACGTGCTGTAGTATTTAATACATATTGGTCCACAGGATGAAAATTTGTCATTTCGCAAATAATAGCCACACGACGAAAATTCGTCGTTCGTATATTACAGAAAATAATTGATTCGTGTTATTTCAATTCTAAATAATTTAAAATCTATCTTTTACCGAACAGAGATCGTTTCAATAAATAACTGATCTCAGTTCTATTAAAGTAAAAACGTAGTATATTCAGTATTGCGTATAGAACAATTTTATTCAAAGTTTAAGCGCTTAGCTGTTTGGATATTATGTAACTTCAGAAAGCAAGAACAAATTTATACACTCGTACACAAAAGTATTCGAACACTTAAATTTCTAACCTTCAACTAATAAAATATATATATGTTAAGCTGAAGCATTCAAAATCATGTTACGCAGTGTATAGTAAGTGTATATATTTTATACGACTTATTGCTGTAATTTGTGCACACCTAATTGAGTCTATTATATAATATAATTATATAATAATTAGAATATTACATATAACTCGTCAAGTTTACAATGTTCCAACGTAAATACACCGAGCAGCATAATGACCTCAATGCGTTAAATTGCATGCACTTTCACGCGCATAGAAATTGCAAGCGGGATCTGATTGTTTTATATAATTTTTCAAAATGTCACTGAAAAATATATGATTTCTCCCAAAAATTCCTCATTCGTATATTACAGAAAATAATTGATTCTTGTTCTTCTAATTCCAGATAAATTAAATTCTAGTTTCTACCAAACAGAGATAATTTTAACCAAAGATGTTATAATTATAACCATCACTGAAAAATATATGATTTTTAACAAGTTACGTTATTTTTATATAGACCATTTCTACAAATGATATCAAAAACTTCCGGCATTTCGTGAATGGCTGTGCAACAAATTACCGAACAAATATGTATTAATATATATAAAATAGCGTAACTTTAATTAGGACCTGCAAAGTGCAAGAATATCAAAGTAGTATCGTACCTTTTAACTATTAACTCTTTTATTTCCTTCACCCTTCGGATACGATGTCTATACTAACTTTGGCGAATATTCCAAAATTTCTTGCCCTTCCTTAACTTTCCAGAATTAACCCATTCGCTGCCAAGGACGAGTATACTCGTCTTTGGCAGGGTGTCACGCATTGCCAGGACGAGTATACTCGTCCTACTTTAAATATATTATAACATGCAGGCTTTTGAATTAGCAAATTTGTTGTGGCCACAAACATAAATATAAATATGTAAAAAACTTGAAAAAATACTACAAATAAAATTTTTTACAAAAATAATACTTTATTTCTTATAGAG
>NW_027584540.1:0-1991 GCF_028453695.1 Augochlora pura
CAGGGCCCATGCCGGTGCTGCGACGCTCCGCAGTGTGGCATTCGCGACGTTTTCTTAGAGTCGCGAGTCGAATTAGAATTAAAAGTTTTCGTAATAGTAATTAGCGTTGCGATTCAAGTCGCGTTTATCAAAACGAAATAGTCGGAGGCACTTGACCAGTTGTCTTAGAGTCGCGAAAATTGCGAACGTGTTGCATTAGAGTACCGAAATAAATGCCACACTGCGGATAGCCGATCCAAGGATCGCTGCATCGTCTACGAATTCCTTTTAGCGTTGCGGGAAAATAGATTAAAGTACACGGGAGTTCTCCATTTTCAATGAAATGAATTAGTATCACGGCAGAAAATGCACTGACCGCGATTGCTTTTATACAGTAATGTCTGTTTCATAAAATAGTGTTGCGCAAGCACGGTCCATTCGCGCGATTCTTTGTGGAATACATATCGAGTAGACCGTCGTTCCTTTCGAATTTTTCACATTTTTCCTTATCATTTCTTATTTTAATGTATTCTTCATTTCTTACTTACATGTATTTTATTTTACTTAAACTAACAGATACTTTTAGGCAAGGAGGAGGAAATAACATCCCACAAAATTGCAGAAATATCATCGAAATATCTTTGCGTTATTTATTAGGTCGTGCGTTAATTACTAAGTTAATTATCATCCGCCGTTGGATTATCATCCACCGTCAGATCATCATTCGCCGAGGGATGCGTCCAAGCGTTTTATTATTTAATTGGGTGCGTGCGTTAGTAATTTATGATGAATCGTCGTTGTAAGAAAAGTATTCGAACTTGGTATTGCTCCGAACAGAGTTCCTTCAGGGGCTCGCTCACGGGAGGGGCCCGTGAGCGAGTACGGGGGGTAGCGTCCCCGAAGCACCCGAAGCGCCTATAGGTCGTTAGGGTTCTTAATTTAAGTTTCTTCGATTTCGTTTGTTTTATCATCGCTGGTTCGGTTTCCAACGTGATTCAGTTGTTCAGCGTTGGATTTCTTCTTAGTTATTCTAAGTTATATTCGCCGTGGGATTATCATCCGCCGTGGGATGTGTGCAAGCGTTTTACGCTGCTGAAATTAGGTTTATATTGAGGAATATCATCGTCTCATTCACCGATGGATGCGTAATTTTAATACTTTAATTCTGCATTGGGAATAATTTTTCCTTCCAAGATTATCGAACTTAGTATTCCTCCGATCAGAGTTCCTTCAGGGGCTCGCTCATGGGAGGGGCCCATGAGTGCGTACGGGGGGGTAGCGTCCCCGAAGCACCCGAAGCGCCTACAGGTCCTTATGGTTTTCAATTTAATTTCTTTAAACTTCGTTTGGTTTTCCAATGATGGTTCGTCTTCCGATGTCATTCGGTTGTTCAGCGTTGGATTTCCTCTTCAAATTGCACTCGTGTGCGGGTTAGATTGGCACTCGTGTGCTGGTGTTGGTTTCCTTGTTTCTACCTCGTCATTCTTTATATGTTCTTATTAATTAATAATTTTTTCAGATTATTACAGGTGCGGCCCGTGAGTGAGTACGGGGGGTAGCGTTCTCAAAGTATCCGAAGCACCTATAGGTCGTTATGGTTTTCAATTTAATTTCTTTAATCTTCGTTTGGTTTTCGAATGTTGTTTCCTCTTCCGATGTGATTCGGTTATTCAGCGTTGGATTTCTTCTTCAATATTGCACTCGTGTGCTGGTGTTGTATTTCCTGCTTCGCTACGTCATTTTTTATATGTTCTAATTAACTAATTATTTTTTACAGATTATAAAAGGTCATCCGCCGTGGGATCATCATTCGCCGTGGGATCATCATCCGCCTTGGGAGCATCATCTGCCTTGGGATCATCATCCGCCGTGGGATGCGTGCGACTTATTAATTATTGCGTCTTATCTAAGTAGTATTAAGATCACTCAGGGGCCTCCGTCCCACGGGGCATGTCCCGTGGGGGGCACGGGGTGTAGCGTCCCCGAGTTACCCGAATCGCTAAAATGTCGAG
>NW_027584541.1:0-1991 GCF_028453695.1 Augochlora pura
TGCCGTAGTGATGCAGACACTTGGTTGTTCTATCTACACTTTATTTACACTGTACAAGTATAATATTCACGATTTCTGAATATGTTTGGACGCGTTATGTTTGACTGTTACGTTTGATCTTAGTATGAATACGTGATGTATGAATGTTCGATTTGATCTTAGTTTGAATGATTACTGTGTTCTTAGTATGAATGTTTGCTGTGATCTTAGTATGAATACGTTATGTTTGAATGCGTTATGTGATCTTGGTTTGAATGCGTTATGTTTGAATGATTAATGCGATCTGTCTTTCGTTCGTCGTGGTCTGTCTGTTGTCACCTCGGTTTTCCGTTGATTGGCGGAGGGTAGTTTTTGGTGGAGGAAATGAAGCGTTTTTGATTGGAGGTGGGTGTGTCGCAAGAAACTTGGAATGAGGAGTGGGAAATTTGGTAGAAAGTTCTGGTTTGCGTCGTCTTCTTTGTTACAGTAAAAATTATGAATGTTTGTCCGTGCAACGGTACTGTAGGTCTGTCGCACGTGTTGTCCGTTCGTCGAGTCGAGTTTCGTTAAGTACGGTAGTCGTAAAGTGATTTCGTTAGTCGTCGTTCGTCGGATTTTTTACCTATTGTCGGTCGATTCGCATGTTTATGGATTAATGACTAAAGGGATAGCTAGGCAGTTTCGACCTTCGGTGTTGCCGTCGCAAACAGAAATATTGAAATATTGAATTATGTGATAACAACATCCCTCAAGAATTACCAAACAAATCATACAATTATCACAAATCATAAGAGAAAATTATTACCAAACAGAGCCGCGTCTATTATTCGGAAAGCCGTTCGATCTGAACGAGTCAAAATTGACTCACGGAGCAATGAAACGCGTATATCCTGCTCACCGTTATTTCCCGGCTTGTTATTCCCCGTAAACTGTGAATAATACGATCAATCTCAGAGGCCTGTGATGGATTGTTACGTAGCCCCGATACAGAGAGCCGCGATTTTTCAGCGGAAATATCTTCGGGAGGTTCGAATGCAATTAATACGGCCCCGATCAAATCCGCGACTGTGTTTGCTCGATGAATTTTATTCCCGGCAATTCGTTATGGCCGCGCTCGCGGAACAAAGTCAGAAAACGATCGCTTAACGGGGTGGCCGTGAAATCGATAACAGTGAGTGGAGGACATAAATTGACATATCGGTGCCGCGGATAAACAGAGCGGAATTATTCAGTGTCGGCCGACGGCAACCGGCGCACGCTGGGTCGTATCGAGACATTGAACGACGTTTTCTCAACAAATTAACCCTTTTGGTGCCGAACGACGATACGTTGTGGTTCGTTAAACTTGCGAAAAGTGAGGGGCGAGGATATAAATCGACGCACATGCGTCGCCGCCTAAAACGTTTTAAAGATGACCTTTAGACGTCTGCAGAACCTTTACTCCTTTAGACGTCTATGTTGCATGTCCATAAGACGTTTTAAAGACGTTTTTTAGACGGTTATGAGAAGTTTTAAAGACGTCTTTCAGATGAACATAAGACGTTTTTTAGATGCCTTTATTTGTAAGATAGGACGTTTTTAGGCCGTTCGTGGATCGTTCGTACGACATTCGAGATGTCAAGATGTTGAGACGTCCCAAACGTCCTCACAAGATGTCTTAACACTAGGTTTACGGAGTAATAAAAGCAGCCGTTTTATATTTGTTTATGAAAGTAACGATTTATTCTAATAGTTAATGCAATCGATAACTAAATAAATATAAATAATTATAGTAAACATAATCGACAAATAAGCAATAAATGTATCTTTGAAATCTGAATAATAGTACGTTAACAAATCAGTGACCCGTCATTTTGACGGATTCCGTAAATCTAGTGTTAAAGATGTCCACTCTAGGTCTGAACATCTTATGCATTAAAATGAACATTTTGATGACGTCTTATTTGAAACGTTGAAAGGACGTCCAATTTGTTTCGTCCAGTTTGGAAGAGCTTCGAGCCATCTTGAAGATG
>NW_027584542.1:0-1990 GCF_028453695.1 Augochlora pura
CCAGTTATGTTTTTTCAGAAAGATTCGCCGCTCAAGGGTGAAAAGATTATTTAATTTGAAAAACAGAGTCCTATTTTTAACTTTATATTCTTTAAACTTTTGTATAAACACGTTAATTTGTAAAAACATCGGCAATTTAGTTATCATTAATAGAAAGTCGCAAACATAAATCTCTAACGCTTTCTGTTCACCTAAACACTTTTATGCGCCACAATCTCTTCCACGATCGTTTACACACGGTACAGATAACGCAGTTCATTTACGAATAAAAGGTGTACTTTCTCTGTGCGTTTGAAAACGCACCGGGTCTCGAAGGCAATTATTTTACAATAGTTCATTAGAAATTATAGCTCCCGCCGAGATCCCACAGCGTCCGAACTATTGTTGCATTATATTCGTCACGATCCGACATCGTTATCATTCATTCGTTAATAAACTAGAACCGCCACAACGGTATGAGAACCGCGAGGCGTCACGCGTTCACCATTTTTGTTTCTCTCCGATTTCTAGTCCCCTGATCGTTAAAGAAGGAAAGTTTTCACTGCAACGCTCTGTTTTTGCAGCGGCTGCAAAGAAGAATGACCGCGTGCACGATGTAATTGTAGCGATTTCGTGGCACATTCACCGCTTGGCGAATAGTACAGTTCTCCTTCGTTAGCTGCAATCCCGGCGAGAAGAAAGTTTACAATTCTTCTTTTTCTACCGGATCCAGATAAATTCGCAGTATTACCGAGAAACGAACGGATCGGTTTAGAAAAATACTAAATTTAACTTTGTCCTCGAACCGATCGGGATGCGAACGTAATTATTAGATGCCTGCGAAAAATTATTACAATTTTTTCGTTGCTTTAAGATAAATTTTTTTTATTCTAGGATAAATTGTTACTCGAATATGTCCCTGTATCGTACCATTTCTAAGTGCGCAATTCATTTTACGGATACATACGCATTTGTAACGAGGAAAACTAATAAAAGTTCCTTTAACAACAATCGCTGTTTAATAATCCAATTGTAATATCACTCGTAGTATGAAAATAGCAATGTAACAAATCAATAACACGTCCGCCAGAGTCGTAACAATAATTTAATAATTGTAATGATTTAGTAATAATCATCTAGTAATAATTGAATAGTAGTGTGTTGTTGCACTGCAAATCTTGACGAAGTAACTATTTGGACATACTAAATATCTAATCGTATACTGTATTTGAAAAGTGTCTCTAAAATTTTGACAATATAATACAATACATTTTTAACAATATCTTCACTATATTTTGGTAGGAAGAATTTTCTAATTTACGTCATTATACTTTTACTCATCCTAGTTTCATTTTATATATAATTTTTTATACATGCAATAGTTGTTCTGTTTAAAATTGCAAGTGGAAGCTAAGTATGTATCCGTAAAAACACCATAACTTTTAATCTGAAAGTACGGATTGGAATCAAATTATTATTATATTATTAGTAGTATGCAAAATATAATTGCCCACTATGTTTGCTAAATATATTTGCTTTATAAATTGTATAAAGATTTGCTGTTTAGTTACTTTTACACTGTTTTCTAAAGACAGTATCTCTCGAGCTAAGCGTTTTGTGAAAGTAATGCAGAAAACCATTAAAAACGATCGTTGAGGTGTTATTAGACGAACACCAGGTTAACGAGATGAAGACCTATTTGACAAATTTTCGAAGTAGTTACCTCGAACGTAAAACCGTGTTTTGCGGGCTCAGCATAAACTTTTTTGTACATACAATTGAGGTTCTTAAAACAAAAGTGGGGAAAGTCAGTTTACTGCTAGCTTGATTTAACGTTATTACATTTAATGTTTTATTTTATTTTTCTTATTATTTTATCTTATTGCATTTTCTAAAACTTTAAATTCAGCCTCCATTATCCACAAATTGATTTTTTCTATTTATACCATTCCTGCTTTCAGCAGCTTAAATGTTACACATTACAATCGTGAAAATTTTAATTTATCAGTTC
>NW_027584543.1:0-562 GCF_028453695.1 Augochlora pura
AGAGAGAGAGAGAGAGAGAGAGAGAGAGAGACAGAGACAAGGACAGTGAGAGACAGAGAAACAGGCAGTAACAGGCAGAGACAAAGACAATAACAGACAGAGACAGAGGCAGAAACAAAGAGGGACAGAGAAAAAATGAGAGGCAAAGACAGAGAGTGACATTAACAGACAGATAAACAGACATACACAGAGATCGCGAGTGACAGAGAAAAAGTGAGACAGATGCAACGACAGAGACATCAACAGACGGAGACAGAAACAGCGACAAAAACAAAAACAGTAACAGACAGAAACAGAGACAGAAACAAAAACAGTAACAGACAGAAACAGAGACAGAAACAAAAACAGTAACAGACAGAAACAGAGACAGAAACAGAAACAGTAACAGACAGAAACAGAGACAGAAACAAAAACAGTAACAGACAGAAACAGAGACAGAAACAAAAACAGTAACAGACAGAAACAGAGACAGAGAGGGACAGAGAAAAAGTGAGAGACAGAAACAGAGACATAGACACACAGACGGTAGAAGTGAGAGACAGAAACAATGACAGAGGCACAG
>NW_027584543.1:662-1990 GCF_028453695.1 Augochlora pura
AGAAACAGAGACAGAAACAAAAACAGTAACAGACAGAAACAGAGACAGAGAGGGACAGAGAAAAAGTGAGAGACAGAAACAGAGACATAGACACACAGACGGTAGAAGTGAGAGACAGAAACAGAGACATAGACACACAGACGGTAGAAGTGAGAGACAGAAACAGAGACATAGACACACAGACAGTAGCAGACAACGACAGTAACGGACAGAGACAGAGGCAGAAACAAAGAGGGACAGCGAAAAAGTGAGAGACAGAGACAACGACATACACATTTGCAGACAGAAACAGAGACAAAGACAGTAGCAGACAGAAACTGAGACAGAGAGGGACAGAGACAAAGTGAGAGACAGAAACAATGACAGAGGCACAGAAACAGAGGCAAAGACAGAGACAGACAGACAAAGACAGTAACAGAGACAGAGACAAAGACAGATGGGGACAGAGAAAAAATGAGAGACAGAAACAGAGCCAGAGACAGGGAGAGAGAGAGAGACAGAGACAGTAGCAGGCAGAGCAAAGACAGTTGCAGACAGATATAGAGACAAAGACAGAAAGGGACAGTGACATACAGAGAGTAAAAGACAGTAACAAACAGAAACAGAGATAAAGACAGAGGGGGGCAGAGGAAAAGTGAGAGGCAGAGACAGAAACAGAGAGAAAGACAAACAGAAAGGTAAAGACAGGAACAGACAGAAACAGAGACAGTGACAAAGACAGAGAGGGACAGAGACAGAAACAGAGACCAAGGCAGAGAGAGAGAGAAAGAAAGGGACAGAGATATACAGGGAGACAAAGGCAATAACAGACAGAAACACAGACAGAGACAAAGACAGTAACAGACAGAAACAAAGACAGAGACAGACAGAAACAAAGACAGTAACTGACAGAGACAAAGACAGAAAGGGACAGAGATATACAGAGAGACAAAAACAGTAACAGACAGAAACAAAGACAGAGACAAGGACGGAGAGGGATAGAGAAGAAGTGACAGACAGAGACAAAAACAGAAACAGAGACAGAGAAGGACAGAGAAAAGTGAGGAACAGAGACAAAGACAGAGAGGGACAGAGAAAAATGAGGAACGGAGACAAAAACAGAGGGACGGAGGCAGAGACAAAGACAGTAGCAGACAGCGACAGTAACAGACAGGGAGACAAAGACAAAGACAGAGAGGGACAGAGAAAAAGTGAGAGACAGAGGCAGAAACAGAGAAAAAGATAGACGGAAACAGAGACAGTGACAAAGACAGAGAGGGACAGAGACAAAGACAGAAAGAGAGAGAGAGAGAGAGAGAGAGTAACAGACAGAGACATAGACAGAGAGG
>NW_027584544.1:0-1990 GCF_028453695.1 Augochlora pura
AACGTTGCTCGTCACAAGGGTGACGTCGATGCTTGACGATCCCTTGTGCGACCTAAACGTTGGGGGATTGCCAGGTTCGTTCAGGACAGTGAGCCTCCACTGCGCAATTCTCTCTTCCAAGATTTCTCCCCTTTCGTCTTCCCTAAAGGGTGGGTGCTCATGGGAGTGCCACAGGGTCGACTTAGCGTTAAGATCCGCTCCTATTACTAACTTCTGCTTGGGCAGGAGTCGCACCAGCCTGTCTATTTTGTGCAGATATGGGGCGATGCCGTCGGAGCACTGAAAGTAAGCAGAGGCCAAATAGAGCCGGCCGGAGGGGCCGGTTATCTCCACGCACACACAGTGCTCGTCGCTAAGGTGCGAGATCGTAAGGGCCGCGATTCGCGGGTTACGTATCACTATCGCGGCCATGGCGTTCCTGCCCCTTGATGCACCGGTGATGATTGTGACGCGCGAGCCTATGCCTATGAGCTTGCCCTTGATATTATATGGCTCTTGTGCTAGGAGTATATCTATTTGTTTATCGTCCATTAGCTTGCTTACCTCCAGCGAGACCAACTGCGATCGCCTCATATTCAGCTGCATAATTCGGAGTCCAGCGGTTCTTGTTGTTTGGGGCCTAGTATCCATAGTCCGTTCGAGAGAGCGACTGATTGATTGCTGCTATGTAGGCTGGACAGTCTCTGCTCGTGACACTATGTAACGACGCTTTTCCGCCCTTGGCACAGTTGGTGCATGTGGCCTGTTTCTCCTTGTTGGGGCAGGTTTTATGGCTGTGCCCAGTTTGCGCGCAGTGGCCGCACACTTCTTTTTCGGCCTTACAAAACTTGGCCGGATGCCCATAGCCCTGGCACTTGTAGCACCTAGTAACGCTGACGTGGTCCTGGACGCGGCAGCAGCTCCATCCCACGTAGAGCCTTTCCTTTTTTACCAGGAGGTCCCGGGCACGTTTGGACACCTCGAAGATGTAATTACATCTGTCTCTGGCCTTGTCGCCGCTCTTGAAGACCAAGTTCATTTCTTGCTTGGTCCTCAGGATGTCATCTTTATCCACATTCTGCTCAATTATGGCCGCTGCGACGTCTTTGTCCTCGTGTGTGCGCGGTACGTCGTAGACAATAATTCTCGGGTTCCTCTTCGGTGGAGCTCCGACTATCAGTCCGGCGGCCTTGAGTTTGAGGTTCGCCATGAGCGTCGCTGCATCGCTCTTCGTGGCAGTCACGACTGCAATTCCTGCACCCTGGATCTTCCTCACGCCTCTGATTTGCAGACCCTCCGTCCGCGGAGAAACGAGTTCGAAGACGGCCTCCTTGGTTTTGGTGCTGTCCTCGAATTTTTCTGGGTCCTCAGGGGTTATGGTGACGACGTTTGGTGGGTCCTGTTTCTGAGTGGACCTGGCCGCCACTACAGACCGAACGCCGACTCGCTCCGCGTAGGTGGCTGGTTTGGCCTTCTGCGCTGGTGCGACCACCTTCTCGGTGAGCTGCTGGAGGGAGCGACTGTTATTTTTCGCCTCTGCTCTTGCTACCTCGACGTAGCCCTCCAGCTTGCTGCTATAGATGAGCGACCTGTTTAGTAGGCTGTTCAGCCTTGTCGCCTGCGTGCAGAGAGCATGCACGACCGTGGGGGACAGGTCATTTTGCGGTAACGTAATTGTTCGCAACATCTCCTTGTAAATCCTCGATGCCTTCGACCTGAATGAGGTGACCGTGTCGTCTTCCTCTGGCGAGGGATTCCCCGGAGTTGCTCCATTGGAGGCGGCAGGCACGGTCACTGGTACTGTTCCTGTGGATGGTGAGTCCGAGTTTGCCTGCTTCTTTTTCTTCGTCTTTTTCCGTGCCTCTTTGGGCACCTTGAAGGCACTGTCCGAGGTGGCGGCGTCGGTGTCCGAATCGGGCGTTAGTATGCGCCTCTTCCTGGAGGCCTCGGTGTCCGAAGATGCGACCTCCATTTCGGAGACCGTGCAAGTATTCACACAGCAAAGTCTTAG
>NW_027584545.1:0-7023 GCF_028453695.1 Augochlora pura
GGGTACGACTTAATTGCTCGGTGAAATTATACGTACGCCATGCTAATCGGACTCTCCCGCTCGCGTTCGGTTACCATACAATGACGAGCGGAAACCCGGCGGAACACTTGTTCGGAGCGTCGATTCACTTATCGGGACCCCCGCCGATTAATTGCCGGTTTAGATTCTACCGGCGGGTTCTTCTTCTCGGCGAGAGGCCGCGACCGGCATTGTTCCACGACGATTAATACCCCGTGCTCGTGTCGTCGACACACGCGATCTCTGCCTCGTTACCCTCGTTTTCCACCGCATCGTAATGAACGTCTCCTGTTACGATTATGGTCGATGGGCTGTTTCATAGTTTCCGGCGTGATGCTTGTACGAGACGACTCAATTTGTTGTACACTTTTAGGTAGACATGCGAGCGTTTAATGTTTTTTGGTTTGCTAAATTTTTGAATTATCGTGGTAAATTTTAAGGGACCATGAAAATTGTTATGTTATATTTGAGGATAATTTGTATAAAGTAGAAGTACTGTCAGTAAGAGAAATTATTTTAGATTTATGGTTACGTCTTTAAGGCACTATTAAAATTGTTACATTATATTTAAAGATAATTTTTATCAAAGAGATTTTAGATTGAAAATATTGTTAAAAGTGTTGCTGATTTATAAGTCGGAAGAATTAATTTTTGAGTGTATAAAATGCACTGTGTCGTATAAAATAACAGTATTACCAGTGAAAAAAATTATTTTAGATTCGCCGTTATGTCAAGATTATGTCTAATCTTAATAAACAATTTGCTAATACAAAATTGTAAACTAATAAATAATTACTTTTTTAATCCACTATTCTATATACATTTCCCCCATAATCGCATTGCAGAAACGCACGTTTCCGTGAAATCATTAAAATCCGCAGCCGGATCACGAGCGAGCCGATTAAGTAAACAAGATCCGCAAAATAAAATCGACGTAATTAAAAATCGTGGACGGTACACGTGACTCTCCGGGACAGTACGAGGCTCCTCATCTCTAGCGTTCGTTTGTCGGTGTCCGAGCCGATCGCGAGCGGCCATATAATGAGGTCTCGAATTGTCAGCGGAATCGGAATCGCGCCGAGCCCGGATCGCATTAATTCTCGCTAATTGTAGAAAAAGAGAGAACGAGAGAGAGAGAGAGAGAGAGAGAGAGGGACAGCCAGGCAGAGGTCGTCGTCTCGTAGATAACGCGGACACACGTTTCCACGGAGGTGCGCGCGATCAAAGTCGTTGGACCGCGAACAATATGGCCGGCCAACAAAACGGCACCGCCTAATAATTAATCGAAATAACGACGGCGACCGGCAGAGATTCTCTCTTCCCTAACGAGGTCCTACGGCTTTTTTGCTCGGCGCGGCGCGCGAGCAACGTGGCGCCCCGGGCTCGTTAGAATCCCGCGACGCCCGGGATTTCGTTTCCCGAACGGAAGCCGCCGTTTTCTGTTCCTCCGCCGACCGCGAAACTACGTAATTTCGCGGCTGGCTAAACAGGGATCCTCCTCCTGCCAGTAGTCCTGGACGTTGCGCTTCGCGGACCGGTGCCGACCACTGTCCCTTTATGTGGCATCGACGTCGACGTCTTCGTCCGCGCGACGGTCCCACGTTTTTCATATTTCGCCCTCGACCGCGAAATTAGGACGCGTTTTGTCATTTTGTTGTGCTACTTCGGGACACTTCAACCCTGTTACTTGTCTCTGTGTCTTCTTTAGGCTTTGTGTATATATTCCAGGAAAAGGTAAATTTATATCAATTTACGTTAATTATTTAAAATATTAATATGTTGACGACGGCGTGTCTTTCTCTCATCAGGCGTTGTCTATTCGTTTATATTTCATAAAATAGGTAGTAAAAAATAGGTTTATGTTATTTTATCTCAACATTATAACCTGACAGTTAGTAATAAAAATATAAAAATTCAGTATTATAGATTCAACATAATTATTTAATTGTTTTAATTTCGAGCGCCGCCTCAAAGATAAAATTGTGGAAAGGATCAAGATAACGAGGAATTCCCGTTGCACGTAGCAAGAGGATAAACAACGGGTCTCATTTCGACGGGCGACCAGAGAGGACAGCGGGCCGAATAAATCGCTCGCTGAAAAGTAGGAAACGAATCATAAAATCGTGTCCCGGGCTCCCATGCTGAGAGGAGACAAAGAAGACCCCGTGGAGAGCAGAGCCACTAGACGAAATTCCTCTTTGACGGAGCACAGGTACCCCATCTTTTATTCAGACGGCGGATCCCGGCGGCGCAGGTGTTGACGTTCTCCGGGTGCTTCGCCGGGCCACTAGAAAATCAAGATCCACCCTTCTAAGTCGGGACGGAGCGAATGTTTATCGAATCGAAGCGCGACGGGGGATGGATCGAGGCTGGTTTGAGGAACGTCTTCGACGAAGACGAAGTCGACGATGTCGACGGACTGGGGGATGTTGGTGTCTTGGTGTTTAGGTATCTCGATGGCTTTTGATTGACAACATTGACGATGTTTAGGTGGCTCGACGTCTTCTTGTCTCGATGTCTTCTTGACTCGATGTGTTGGTGTCTCGGTATTTCGACGTCTCAGTGTCTCGACATCTTCTTGTCTCGACGTCTTCTTGTCTCGATGTCTCAGTGTCTCCACGTCTTCTTGTCTCGATGTCTCTTGTCTCAGTGTCTCGATATCTCGATGTGTCTTGTCTCGACGTCTTCTTGTCTCGATATCTAGGAATCTCGACGTCTTCATGTCTCGATGTCTCGACGTCTAGGTATCTTGACGTCTTGGTGTCTCGATGTCTAGGTATCTTAACGCCTTGGTATCTCGGTATCTCGACGTCTCAGTGTCTCGACATCTTACTGTCTCGACGTCTTGATGTCTCGGTATCTCGACGTCTCAGTGTCCCGACATCTTCTTGTCTCGACGTCTTCTTGTCTCGGCGTCTTGGTGTCTCGGTATCTCGACGTCTTCGTGTCTCTCGAGCAGATGCGCCCGTCCAGAGAAAACAAGGGACCAAGGACGGGGGTCCGGTCCGGTGGGCGCCCACTTCGTATGTAAATCCGACTCCGCCCTGAATAAAATATTAACCGAGCAATCGAGGGGCGCGTGGCGGGGGTAGGAGCACGCGAGCCGCCCTCGGCCTTCTCTCTCGCTTTGTCCGTTTTCTCAACGATCTACTCCTTGTCCTTTTTTTCGTTAGCGTGGGCACAGTGTGCGCGACACGCACACACGCGTCCCCCTCGCCTCCTTTCCTTTTCGGGCCTACCTCCCCTCCGCCAGGCTTCTGGTAGCCGGGTAGCTGCCGTCTTCGTCTTCCACGGCCCCCGAGGTCTCTTTTAAATCGAAGACCTCGTTATCTCACCGGCGAACGGATTCTCGTTAGCGCGGCTTTAATTATAACCACTCCGGCGTTCGGATCCGCCGTCTAACCGGCCAGCTGGATGCGAAAGAAACATTGGACGACGGAAATTGACAAACGTTCCCTGTCGCATCTGGCCATTCTAATTGCCCGGCGATTTTTATTGCGGTTCTCTGTCCTCGGGACGATGATGTTTGAAGGTCGATAAGATCGTCGGGATACTTTTGTTGGTGGCGTTGGTGAGATCTTAATTTGATCAACCCTTTCGGTTTAGGGGAGATGCCTTTAATTTTTTATAATAGTTATTTTAATCATGTCATAGTTGGCAATGGTGCCCCCGAGTCAACATTTGATTACGAAGAGTTAAATATTGCATAAATGCATAAATTTCAACTGCAGATCTAAAACAATTTTTCCAGTTACAGTACATCCATTTTATATAACAAAATTCCTTCTATTTTTATAAAATTCATTCTCGCAATATAACAATAACACTTTTAACAATTTTTGAAATCTAAATAAAAATTTACTAAACCTAATTAAAACATCTTAGAATACCTAAAAATCATCCCTAAACATAACATAACAATTTCAGTCATACACAAATAATTTTAGAACGCATTACAACAATTTTAATATCGTCTAAGAGTTTAGACGATACAGTTTTTCAAATCGCCATTCAATGGTAAAGGGTTAACACACATCCAACGCTTATTGGCCCTCAACCACCGACTACTTCGAGTCCATTCCTCGCGATAAAACCCCCAAGACTCCCTGTCATCGCCAGCACAACACCTATCGAAAGCAGAGCGCTATGAATTTCGCGTCCGCGACCCGAAAGGAACCGCGTCGCTGACAATTAACGCCGCCAGTCGCGCGATTCGGTTCGCTGTTTTTCCCGGCCGTTTCACTCTGTTTTCCGCAGCGACGAGCTTCACCCGGAAGGTTCGGCGTTGGACGAGTTTTTCCTTTCGCTCCCGGGAGAACGAGCAATTGCGTCACCCGATCGATGGGAAGGGGGTTGCGCAACTGTGAAAAGAAGGCAGAGAGATCAAGAGAGCGAAAGGAAGAGAAAGAGAGAGAGAAATAGAAACAGAGAGAAAGAGAGAAAGAGAGAAAGAGGAAAAGAGAAAAAGAAACTGAAAATGAGAGAGAGGGAAAAAGTAAAAGAAACAGAGAAAAATAAGGAGAGAGAGAGAGATAGAGTAAAAGAAACACAGAGAAATAAGGAGACAGAGAGAGATAGAGTAAAAGAAACAGAGAGAAATAAGGAGAGAGAGAGAGCGCGAGAGAAAGAGAAAAAGAGAGAGAAAAAGAGGAATAGAAACTGAGAATGAGAGAGAGAGAAAGAGTAAAAGAAACAGAGGGAAATAAAGAGAGAGAGAGAGAGAAAAAGAAACAGAGAGAAATAAAGAGAGAGAGAGAGAGCAAAAGAGAAAAAAAATAGAGAGAAGGAGAGAGAGAATTGTTGGGTGAGAGGGGAGGGGTCGCGGAAAAAGTAGCAAGGAAACAGGCAGCGGGTTTCTTGATCGCTAACAAGCATGCAACGCGGCCCGGGTTTCCTTTCCGCTCGAAATATCCCGGGTTTTATTTCATCGGGCGCGATTGTTCGTCTCGCGCGTTCGGGAACCGGGGGTCGGCTACGATAAAGGAATTCGTGAGAAACGACCGGGGAAAATAATAAGGGAGGCTCGCAGGTAACGATCGCGGACTCTCTCTCTCTCTCCGTTCACCGTCCTTCCACCCCCTTCGTCGACCACCACCGCCCCCCGCGCATTCGCGCGAAACGGACCTAGCTCGCGCGCGTCGGCTGCGAAAACCGAGGGGAAATCGAGAGGCGAGAAAAACGGGTCGATGGGAAACTGTTAACGTTTATTTTCTCGCCGGACGGCCGGTTCGTCGGGCGACAATGACGTCGACGTCGGGGGGCAGCGCCGTTTCTCCGACGAGCGCCGGGAGTTGATCGCGACGGATAAACGGCCAACCGGTGGAAATCGAGAGAGCAACTAACCCGGGGCAGTCCCGCAATTAACAAACTCTGTTGCGAAAACCTGCGCCCGGCTCTCTTCATTAGTCGCCGCGAGAGCAGCCTACCGGAGCGAACCGGTTCCCCGGATATACAGGGTGATCCGTGATTATGGAATCGTCGCGAAATGGGGTGGTTCTTGAGGTAAATTCGAGTAACATTTTCCTTTGTCGAAATGCAATCCGCGGCTTTGTCAACGAGTTATTAACACGTTAAAGGCGGGTGTCGTAGTAGTACGATTTATCTCGACTGTAGCTTAAAGGCGGGAGTCGTATTAATACGGTTTGCAACCACATTGCGCAATCCATGCGCCACTTTAAATTTGTATTTGGTATGTTTCGTGGTTTGAAGCGTTACCTAGCATACTTTCCTCAAGATCTTCAATCGCCTTCAATTCTCGCCTTCAACCCTCTCAGTACCGAACAACGATATATCGCTGTTGCTTCTTATTGACAAGATAGTTTTCTCAATTATTTCTATTAAACAACAATTTCATTCCCTATTTCTTCTCCCTTTTAGAATTTGTTATTTCCATTTTCAAAAATTCTTGCAATTTCTTCCCGAAACTTTATCAAACTTCGTCAAACGATTTTTAAACATTTCGCTCAGATACAGACTCTTCTGGCCGGTGCTAAGAGGGTTAATGTGTCAAAAGATTGTTTCTGACAGAAGTCCGAATTAAAAATCCACAGGAGCGACGACGACGGGAGGCGGTGGAATAACGATGTCGGCGAGGAAGTGAATATTATGCAAACGAACCGGTTGAAAACAACGACCTTTATCCGGGAATGCGGGGGCACGGTACGAAAAGCGAAGCTTTAGTGTTTCGTTAGCGTGGTTCTCGCGGCCGGGACACGAACGAAGCCTGGCAGAGAGAGAGAGAGAGAGAGAGAGAGAGAGAGAGAGAGAGAGAGAGAAAGAGAGAGAGAGAGAGAGAGGGGAACCGTTCACGGGTCATAACCGCGGCGAGGAGTCCCTCGGCGTAAAATATTTCCGCGTCTAGGCTCGGCTGACCCACTGCGGTCGGTTCTCCGTTGCCGCGAGATGAAGGAGGGGAGGGGAGGGGGTAGGAGGCGGGTGCCCTCCTCCGCCGCAGATGTCGCGATGCATTTTCTCATGCATATTCCATCGGCGGAATGGAAATGTCGCCTTAACCCGTACTAATTTCGCGCGTTGTATGTCAGTATTACAATAAACATGTTCGTTGCGCGAGCCCGCGTGCCTCATGCATATGCATACGGGCCCGTTCGCCTACCCTTAATAAAATTCGAGCGACGGCTATCCCGCTCCCCAACCCCTTCCCCTCTGCCCCCCGTCGGTAACGCGCGATCGTTAAAACCGCCTCGAGCACGCTCCGCGGCGGTCGTCGCATGCACCGAACCGCGCGGCGCGCCACGCTTTTCGTTAAGGTTACTCCTTCGTCGGACCGTAAATTATGTCAACCGGCAGCCCGGTCAGACCTTTTTTTGCCCCTTCGACTTTTTCCTTCCGACGAGTCATGATTGTTTCAATACGACCGGACTCACCCCACCCCCACTCCCTCGACAATTATTGAGCGTCGCCCTTTTTTTTTAATGTCACCCGTATCTGGGTGGCATTAACCCTTTGCACTCGAAGCCAATTTCGATTATAAATCTAAAATAATTT
>NW_027584546.1:0-1990 GCF_028453695.1 Augochlora pura
AATAAATAATGGGAAAATAAATAATGTAAAAATAAATAATGGACAAGCATAAAAAGGATCTTATCCTTTTATCCGTGTATTTTACGCGATTACCTTAAAGGACGATAATTTAGCGTCAGGGGTGGAAAGGGTTAAGGACTCGATATTAGAGGACGGGGCCCCCGTGTTCCATAAAAATGGGCTTTTCATTAGGGTGGAATTATCGAGTGGAAACAGGCTCGGGTTATTAACGTCGCGAGCTGTGTACCTGTTCGCCGTTTATGAGGCAAGTTATAGGCGGACACGTGTTGCTCCCGCCAGAAGATCGCCGCCGGGGGAGGAAATGAAAGTTACTTATTATCGAGAGGACGGGTTCGAAAGGTGGATAGGAGGCCGAGAGCGGCCCGCGTAGCCGGACGGATATCGTCTGGAAAATCGACTGGATGGGAAACGCTTAGGCTCTCGACGTCGACGCGGGATAAAACGATCCGCTCTCCTCGCGCGCGAGATTTTCTGCGCGGCTTCGTGACTCATTTCCAAGTCATTGTTAATCATTGCCAAGTCATTGTTAGTCATTACCAAGTCATTGTTAGTGATTTCCAAGTCTATCTGCTCGCTTCCTAGGTCTATGGTGGTTATAGGATCACGCGGTTGTGAGAAAATTTCGCGGTTATCGCAGTTATCGCCCATCGAAACGGGGAAGCCGCGATTAACCAACCAATTTGTCTTCTACCTAGTGAAGAGCGCGCGGACGTCGACTCTCGGTTACGACCGACTCGTCTCCGAATCGAAAATCGAGACACCTATGCGCCGCACGCTGGCGTAATTACAAAAGGACGCCACCATAGGCCTCATGAATAAAAGATCGGACGCTCGCGGCGCGGGGCACGCGCTGAATTATTGAGAAAACACGCCGTTTCATCTCTCCCTCTCTGCCTCTCCCTCTTTCGTCTTTCTCCCATCTCTATTTTTCTCTTTAAATCTCTCGCTCTTTGAGGCGTGATCTATGCAACGATCCATCGATCGGCTAAGGACTTTGAACTCTCCCAGCGAGAACTAGCATCTTTCCGCCTATCTGGAAGCTTGGGAACACGTGAATCCTTAGGGCGGCTTCTCGGCTACGTTCGCAACACTTTCTCCGAACCAGAGCTCTAGGATTCTAATAACATAGTCCAAATAACTACTACTAAAACCGCATCATAGACTATCCAACCATTCTTACTATAATTCCTTAAATTCCTTAATTATCAACGAATTGGAGTTCGAAGCGGAGTGAAGCAACGTCTTGGAACCGATCCGCAAGGGATCGGTCAAAGGGGTCGTCGCGTTCCGCGGCGAGATTGTTCCGTTAGAGAGCGTAGGAGACGTATAATGGCAATTATTCCGCGGCGGGAGCCACGGTGGCCGATTGCACGGGTCACCGATATCGCCCTCCGCCTTAGCATTTAATATTCCGTTGGTGGCACCGTCGTAAAGCAGTCGTCGGATCGCGGAGTCGCGCGTTTACGGCCCGGAGCGTCCGGCGACGGCCTGTACGCGGCTCGCACGCGGTTGCACGCGGCCGCACGGCGGTTCTGTGTTAGCGTCGTTAGTTGCGGCACGTCGTAACTAACACGTGTAAAAGCGGGGCTCGCGGGGCTCGCGGATCTGCCCTCTTCGCGCCGCCATATAAATACTCGGGCCGATGTACGAGCGACGCGGCTCTTTCAGCTTGCGGAGCTCTCTCTCTCCCGGCTCGCAGAGCTCTCTCTCTCTCTCTCTCTCTCTCTCTCTCTCTCTCGCCCCTCTCAGGTCTCTCTCGGCTCACAAAGCTCTCTATCGCTCTCGCAGAGCTCTCTCTCTCTCTCCTCTCGCAAAATTCTCTCTCTCTCTTCACGCAGAGTTCTCTCTTGGCTCGCGGTTTTTTATCTTGCTCTCGCAGAGCTCTCTCTCGCTTTCGGCTCGCGGAGCTCTCTCGCAGAGTTTTCTCTCTTGCTCTCGCAGAGTTCTCTCTCTTGCTCTCACAGAGTTC
>NW_027584547.1:0-1990 GCF_028453695.1 Augochlora pura
ATTGTATAGGTGAGATACAACATAATATGCAAGGATATAAGAGAGATAGCGGAGGATGCATGGAAATTTAAGTGTATATAAGTGAGATACAACATAATATCCAAGGATGTCAGGGAGACAGAAGAGGATACGCGGGTATTTAAGTGTATATAAGTGAGATACAACTTAATATCCAAGCATCTAAGGGAGATAGAAGAGGATACAAGGAAATTTAATGTATATAAGTGAGATACAACTTAATATCCAAGCATGTAAGGCAGATAGAAGAGGATACAAGGAAATTTAATGTATATAAGTGAGATACAACGTAATATGGAAGCATATAAGGGTAATAAAGGAGCATACAAGGGCTTTAAGTGTATATAGGTGAGAGACAACATAATATGCAAGGATGTAAGAGAGACAGATGAGGATGCAAGGGAATTTAAGTTTATATAAGTGAGATACAACATAATATCCAAGAATGTAAGGGAGATAGATGAGGATACAAGGGAATTAAAGTGTATATAATTGAGATATAACATAATATCCAAGGATGTAAGGGAGGCAGAAGAGGATACAAGGAAATTTAATGTATATAAGTGAGATACAACATAATATGAAAGCATATAAGAGAAATAGATGAGGATACAAGTAAATTTAAGTGTATAGGTGAGATACAACATAATATGCAGAGATATAAGAGAGATAGAGGAAGATGCAAGGGAATTTAAGTGTATATGAGTGAGTTACAACAAAATGTTCATGGCTAGAAGAGAGACAGAAGAGGATACAAGGCACTTTAAGTATATATGAGTGAGATACAATATAATATCCATGGAGGTAAGAGAGATAGATGCGGATACAAGGGAATTTAAGTGTATATAAGTGAGATAGAACTTAATATCCAAGCATGTAAGGCAGATAGAAGAGGATACAAGGAAATTTAATGTACATAAGTGAGATACAACATAATATCCAAGGATGTAAGGTAGACAGAAGAGGATACAAGTAAATTTAATTGTATAGTTGAGATACAACATAATATGCAAGGATATAGGAGAGATAGTAGAGGATACAAGTGAAATTCAGTGTATATAAGTGAGATGTAACATAATATCCAAGGCTGTAAGGGAGATAGAAGAGGATACAAGTAAATTTAAGTGTATAGGTGAGATACAACATAATATGCAAGGATATATGAGAGATAGAGGACGATGCATGGAAATTTAAGTGTATACAAGTGAGATACAACATAATATCCAAGGATATAAGGGAAATAGAGGAGGATTCAAGGGAATTTAATTGTATATAAGTGAGATTTAACATAATATCCAAGGATGTAAGGTAGATAGAAGAGGATACAAGTAAATTTAATTGTATAGTTGAGATACAACATAATATGCAAGGATATAGGAGAGATAGAAGAGGATACAAGTGAAATTCAGTGTATATAATTGAGATATAACATAATGTCCAAGGATGTAAGGTTGGTAGAAGTGGTTACAAGTAAATTGAAGTTTATAGGTGAGATACAACATGATATGCAAGGATATAAGAAAGATAGAGGGGGATGCATGGAAATTTAAGTGTATATAGGTGAGATACAACATAATATGGAAGCATATAAGAGAAATAAAGGAGAATACAAGGGCTTCAAGTGTATATAGGTGAGATACAACATAATATGCAAGGATGTAAGAGAGACAGATGAGGATGCAAGGGAATTTAAGTTTATATAAGTGAGATATAACATAATATCCAAGAATGTAAGGGAAATAGATAAGGATATAAGGGAATTTAAGTGTATATAAGTTAGATACAACATAATATCCAAGGATGTAAGGTAGATAGAAGAGGATGCATGGAAATTTAAGTGTATATAAGTGAGATACAACATAATATCCAAGGGGGGTGTCCGTTAGGTGGCAGACAGAGCGGACGTGCTTTCACGTCGCTCCATATTTCGAAGTAATATACGGTGGTTAAAACGAATCAGAAAATTACGAAA
>NW_027584548.1:0-1989 GCF_028453695.1 Augochlora pura
TAAGCTAGAAGTACCTTGGACATCTAGAGAAATTTTGCCATCGTTTCAGCACCGTACCTTCGCGAGTTAGTAAATTAAACAATTTGAAACCTAGCGTGGAATCGGTGAAAACTTGATTACAGAGAAGAGGACGAATTCCAGACTGAAGAATTTCGAGCGGAACCGCACTTGCGGCGAATATGAATTATCGGAACGGTTAGAACCGACGCGAGGCGACGCGAGGCAGGGCGAGGCGACTGGACAGGAAGATTCATCGAATCCGCAGCGACGGAGAAACAAAGTCTCGCCCGGGCGGCGATTAAACGCGTCTGACATATCAAGACAGTGAGTAACTTGTCGCGATTAATCGAGGCCGGAGGACCGGACGTGTATCGATCACCGTCGCGGGAAGGGCCGACGGCACAGATCCCTTTACGTTTCGAGCCGTTCCGGGGCTACGCCGGCTTCAAGGACAGAGAGGAGCCCCGCAACCTTTCACCCTCGGCGAGCGCGCGCGGACAGGTTACCAGAAAAGTTCGGCTTCCGGTTCGTCGATTTTTCAACGCGACGGGAATCACATTTGCGCCGTTCTCGCCCCCGGCCGCCTTTCTCCCCGGGCTTCCATTAGCCGTTCAAGGGGAGAGCCTCGAATGAACCGGTTCGAATAACCCACGATTTTCGGCGGTCCTCGCGCGCGAAACGCCGAGAACACCGGCCGAAGGCCCGCGATCCGTGATCAGACCACCATAAATAATTTTGATTGAATTATTTTTGGGTTTATTTGATTTTAAATTGAAAATTTTATTTAAGTTTGATTTTTAATTGAATTTGACAATGAAAATATTGTTGCTGAGGTTAAATTTGTTCAGAAGTTGGGGGTTGTTACAATTTAATTTTGATGAGCGAATTCATTAAAATTTAGTTCATTGACTGGGTCTAGGTTAATTAATGTTGGTCTAATTGTTTTTAAGTTTATTTGATTTTAAATTGAGAATTTTATTTAAGTTTGATTTTTCATTGAATTTGATAATGAAAATATTGTTGCTGAGGTTAAATTTGTTCAGAAGTTGGGGGTTGTTACAATTTAATTTTGATGAGCGAATTCATTAAAATTTAGTTTATTGACTGGGTCTAGGTTAATTAATGTTGGTCTAATTGTTTTTAAGTTTATTTGATTTTAAATTGAAAATTTTATTTAAGTTTGATTTTTAATTGAATTTTATAATGAAAATTTTGTTAATGTTTATTAACATTATTATATATTCATTTAGAAAATTGTCAAGAGCTGTTAACCCTTTGCACTCGAAGCCATTTTAAAATATAAATAAAAAAGTAAATAAAAATACAATAAAAAGGTAAAATGAAAATACAATAAAAAAGTAAAATGAAAATATTATAACATAAGTAAACGTGGACGAACGCGAACAAAGATTTTTCCTTCTACTTCGAAGACATGATCACGGTGAGAGAAAAGCGTGCTCTCGTCGTTGGAAACGCATAGCACGGCAAGGGGTTAAGAGAACCGAAATACGTTTATCAAGTAATAACGAATGGCCACGCGACCGGCCGGCCGGCATGAATTATTCACGCGCGCGCGGCGCGGCCAGATATAACTCTAAACTCGATTAAAGTTAACAGAGGCGATTTTACCGTGGCGCGGGACCACTACGCGGCGACGTCGCGTACCTCGAACAAAAAGGGCGACCGATGAAGCGGTCGGGTGGCGCCCCGGGTGGGTTGGGGGGAGCCGGTCATCGAGGGGCGGCGAAATTAGAACGAATCCGGTCCGCGGGATCGTTCGAGGTTTTCTATGGATCGGGATTGTTAAAGGGGTTCGTAATGAAATTAGCATAATAATGGGCCCCGCATAATTTTCACAGAAGCTGCGGGCCGCGGACCGGCGATCTGTTTAACCTGCGCGAGCCGGCGGCCGGCTCGTTTGGCAAAGACCGGGCACGAATTTCATGATACGACTGAAATTTCGAGGCGAATCGCCTGCCGTCGATATTT
>NW_027584549.1:0-1988 GCF_028453695.1 Augochlora pura
TAATTCTTCCACACTCACAGTCTCTATAGCCAACCCACCGCTTCTAAACTTCCTCACCGCTTTCACACGCACATTCAAACCTTTACTCACCTCATTCATTACTTTCTCTTTCACCTGCTCACTCGTCATTTTCACACTATCATTCATCGGCTTAACTAATATAGCATACTTCTTTTCTTTCTTTTCATCCACTCTACTCATTTTCCCTCTCTGTGCCGCCTCCGGCCAAGTCCATTCTCCTTCCGGGACAAATTCTCGCAGGGCTACTCTCTGCGGGTCAAAAATCGGGCATTCGAGCAGAAAGTGGCCGACGGTGTCTTCCGCCGCGACACACGCACAGGCCGCACTGTCGGCAACCCCGTACGCGTGTAACCGCGCCCGGAAATTACCGTGACCAGTGAGAGCCTGCACGGTATGGTGGTTTGGCTTAATCCTCCTCGCTGCCACTCTCTCCTCGACACTACTAAGGAAGGCGTACGTGGTGCGACCCTTGATGGAAGAGTTCCACAAGGATTGCCACACCTTAGTTGCCTCGACCATTAATATCTTTTGCGCATCGGTCGTCCCCGCCGGGACGGTGATGTGTTAATGTGTTAATGTTCTATACGAGCTTGTATCTGAGCGCAAGCTCAGTATCAGCTCTAAGTATCTAGCTCTTCGTGCCAGGCTATTTAGCCTATTACCGGCGATGTTGGGGCGATAAACCACTGACAAGAGAGGTGCGCGCACACCTGGAACATGCACGCGCTAGACAAGGAAAAATCCCCTCGTCTCCATTTAAGGGTCATCCGGGGGGAAGATCGTCCCGGTTAGGAAGCGGCCCACTTAGCCGCCGTGCCAGAAACAAGATGTTCCCGACACCGCGTTACCAGCGGGGGCCACGAGGAGGCGGGGCCGCCAGCGCTAGGCTCGATCTCTTGCGGATCCACTCGATTGACTCGAGTGGAAGACAAAGCCACCTCGAAACACCATCCTTTTTGGTGTCCGCGATATCTCGGTGGCTGATTGCCTTCTAGGTGGGGGTGGAGAGGGACTTAGGGAGAGATAGTTTCTCTACTCTTGATTGCTGCCTTTGCAAATTTCTGTAGGTGTTTGTAGGAATCTTGGAGCACTAGTTCGCTGAGTTGGCAAGGCCAACTCAGGCCAAGTGTTTGCAGTTCTGAATGGAGGGATTCACGGTCCTCGGCAAGTAGCGGGCATTCGAAGATGACATGACGTACACCATCCGTCCTCCCGCACTGGCAAAGGTCCGTTTCTACAATGTTTAGGAGTCTGAGTTTGTCTTGGAAACGACCGTGCCCGGAGAGCAGTTGGGTTATATAGAAGCCAGGGATAATCCAGTGAGCTTCCAGTCTGGTCTTAATGTCCCCGAAAAACTCGCGGGTAATTGCTCCTTTTGTGGAACTGAGCCACGTTGCTTGCCATTTGGTTAATAATTCAAGCCTGATTTGTTTCCTCAGGTCAATGAGGTCTGCTTTTACTAGTGCCTGTGTTCTACTATTATAGGCTATGCTTCCAACTTTAAAACTGCTATTATTTTTCAGTAGGTAAGCTGCTCTTCTTTCTTCCAGAAGCAGTTCGATCGGCACGGCACCAGCGATAACTGTGAGCGCGTCGAACGAGATTGTCCTGTATGCCTTAGTGACTCTAATGAGGGCATGTCTTTGTGCTTTGTGTAAATGCCTAATGTGCTGTGTGTTTTTCAGATTGTCCGACCATCCGGCTGCTGCATAGGTGACTACAGGTACGAATACACCGTTATAAATTGTCTTTAGTGATTTGGAGTTAAGTCCCCAATTTGCTTTAGCAACTGCTGCTAAACTATTGAAAATTTTCTTACTCTTTTCCACGACATGGTGGATGTGTGGAGAGATGTTTAATCTGGTGCCGAATTTGACACCCAGATATCGTACTGTGTTGGTCATGCGTACTGATTGGTTATTGATCTTTACTGTCGGGGGTCTCCTAATATCTAGGAATCCCTTCAG